>NW_027526581.1:0-280000 GCF_052857255.1 Amblyomma americanum | reverse complement strand
TCACGAGGAGCACCGTGGCGAAGTATAAAGCGCTGCAAAATGAAGGACGCCACCACGAGTTGTAGCAGCTGGGAGCGCGGTGGTTTCTGCATACCGGGTCAGGTGGTCAATGGCAACAATGACTCCGCGGTTGCTAGCAGCGGTGTATGGCGGAGGGCCGTATATATCGATGCCAACATGGTCGAAGGGGTGAGGAGGACACTGCAGTGGCTGCCACTGTCCAGCAGAGTGATGAGGCAGTTGCTTACGGCGTTGGCAGGACGGGCAGCAGCGGACGTACTTGAGGATGAAATTATACATGCCTCGCCAGTGGGACCGTAGAGGGTTGCGATGGTACGTCTTGAAGACTCCAGCGTGGCCGCATTGCGGGTCAGCGTCGAAACAGGTGAAGATTTGGGACCGGGGATGTCGGGGGATGACGAGAAGCCATTTCCTCCCGTCAGAGTTCTAGTTGCGCCGATAGAGTAGATCATCGCGAATTGTAAAATGTGAAGCTTGGCGACGAAGGGCGCGGGATGCTGGAGGGTTAGATGGGTCGGAGAGAAATTCAAGAAGAGAGGCAATCCATTCATCTTTACGCTGCTCAGAAGGCATGTCGCAGGTGGTGAGCGAAGGCGCAGAATATTCGAGGGCTGAGAGGCTGGCAAGCTCGGCCGGTATCGGGGAGCGGGACAGGGCATCAGCGTCCTGATTCTTGCGGCCCGACCGATAAAAGACAGGTATGTTATACTCTTGGAGACGGAGAGCCAATCGAGCCAGGCGACCGGAGGGATCATTTGAGCGAAGAAAGCCAACATAGGGCATGGTGGTCGGTGACCACGTCAAACAGACGGCCATAGAGATAAGGACGAAAATTTCCAAGGGCCCAGACAATGGCCAGGCACTCTTTTTCCGTAGTAGTTGGATTCAGATTTCGTGAGGGTGCGCCTGGCGTAAGCAACCACATATTCCTCAAATCCAGACTTGCGTTGGGCGAGCACAGCCCCGAGGCCAATGCCACTGCCGTCCGTGTGCACTTCAGTTGTGGCTTGCGGGTCGAAGTGACGCAAGATGGCTGGTGCCGTGGGGAGACTGCGCAAGGTGTTGTAGGCGTCGTCGCAGGCAGACGACCAACTAGGAAAATCCACATTGCTGCCGAGAAGTTGAGTTAAAGGGGCAGCAATGGCCGCAAAGTTGCGAATAAAACGTCGAAAATAGGAACAGAGGCCTTGGAAGCTGCTCAGTTCCTTAATGCAAGTAGGTTTTGGAAACGCAGTCACAGCAAGAAGTTGGGCGGTGTCGGGGAGGAAGCTCCCTTTTGACACAACGTGGCCTAAAATTGTCAGCTGACGAGCAGCAAATCGACACTTTCTTAAGTTCAGTTTAAGGCCGGCGTCCGTAAGGCATGTTAAGACGTGCTTCAGCCGGGATAGATGAGTGGCAAAGCCGAGCGAAAATATCACGATGTCGTCGACGTAACACAGGCACAACTTCCATTTCAGGCCACGCAGAATGCTGTCCATCATGCGTTCAAAAGTAGCCGGAGCATTACAGATGCCAAAAGGCATGACGGTAAATTCATACAGGCCATCAGGGGTCACAAATGCGGTTTTAGGGCGGTCGTCGGCTGCCATGGGGACCTGCCAGTACGCAGAGCGTAAGTCGAGAGAAGAGTAGAGTTCCGCTCCTTGAACGTCAGAGCAGAGCATCATCAATGCGCGGAAGAGGGTAAACATCCTTTCGTGTGACCTTATTCAGGCAGCGGGAATCAACGCAGAAACGAATAGAGCCATCTTCTTTTTTCACGAGGACCGCAGGCGAAGCCCAGGGACTGTGTGAGTGCTGGATCACGCCGCTCTGAAGCATGGTGTCAACCTGGTCTTGAATAAATTGGCGCTCACTGGCTGAGACACGATATGGGCGCTGACGCAGAGGGGCGTGGTCACCGGTGTCGATATGGTGGGCGACAGTCGACGTGCGGGTCAAAGCGGGTTGGTGCGAATCGAAGGCGGAATGAAATTGATGAAGCAGAGCGAGAAGTTGCTAAGGCTACTGACAGAGTGAGGACGGCGTAAGGTATGGACAGGTACTTGCGGCACAGAAAGAGGGGCGACGGTGTAAAAAGTACGTTGGCGTCGCGAACAAGGTCCGAAGTGAGGGGCACAAGAACAGAAGAAGAGGCAGGCAGTTCAATATCTTCGGCAACGACGGCTTTGGCAGGAGCAGCAGAAGGGGCATCGGGCGGCGAGGAACCGCTGAGCGCAAAGAACTCAAGTTCAGCACGAGCACAATCGGTGACTGCGTTATAGCGCGACAGGAAGTCCCAACCCCAGATGATCTCATGAGAACAGGTTTGTAAAATGACGAATTCAGTCACGTAGAAGATTTCCTGAATAACGACGCGGCCCGTACACGCAGCTAACGGCGCAATAGCCTGCGCGCTTGCGGTGCGCAGCGAGAACCCAGAAAGTGGGGTCGTAACTTTTCGCAAGTAGCGGCAAAAGGAGGCGGCCATGGCAGAAACAGCAGCACCGGTGTCGACAAGCGCCAGAACAGAAACACCCTCTACGGAAACGGCGATCCGATTGGCGGGGCATAACTGAGGCCTTGGACATTTCGCTGGTGGCGCAGTTCTCGCCTCAGGAACTGCGGCGTCTAGTTTTCCTCTTGCAAAAGATTCGGGAGCCGACGCATGGCAGAAAGGGAGCGCCGGGTGGAGAAGGTGGTGCCCTTCTTCTTCTTCACAATATATATATATATATATATATATATATATATATATATATATATATATATCAGTGGGATAATAGTACTCAGATGAATAAATCGCTTAAAGAAAATTACTAATAAAGCAGCAGAAAAACAACCATGCCGCCGGTGGGTGGTTTTATATATATATATATATATATATATATATATATATATATATATATATATATATATATATAAAACCACCCACCGGTGGCATGGTTGTTTTTCTGCTGCTTTATTAGTAATTTTCTTTAAGCGATTTATTCATCTGAGTACTATTATCCCACTGATAAACAAAACACATTAAAAAAAAATAACGTTCCCCGGTGCACCTTGGTTTCGGTGACTGTTGGCTCCCTTCATAAGTTTGTCAAACGGGCCCCTCATTTACTTTACCTTGACTGCTAATAGCTTAAAGGGGGTCTCGGTTCTGGCAGTCTTGATGCCACAGGTTACTTAAGAGGGTTCTCGCACAGTTTCCGCCCTCGCCGTTAGATGGCGTTCCACGTCACGCTCGCGGTATTACAGGACGTGCTACGTCCGCCGCTATGGTCGAGGGTGGCGCTGGTGAACACTCTCAAGGTTCGCTTACACCCAATGAACATAAATACCTACGAGAGCAGCAGATTGGACAGCCGTCGCCGTAGCTCAGTGGGTAAGAGCACCGGACGCGATATTCGGAGGTCGTGTGTTCGGATCCCACCGGCGGCATGGTTGTTTTTTCTGCAGCTTTATAATTAATTTTCTTTAAGCGATTTATAATCTAAGTACTATAATATCCCACTGATAAGCACAACACATAAAAAAAACATTCCCCTATGCACCATGGCTTCGGTGGCTGTTAGCTCCCTTCATAAGTTTGTCAAACGGGCCCCTCATTTCATTTAACTTATCTGCTAATAGCTTAACGAGGGTATCGGTTCTGGCAGTCTTGATGCCATAGGTAGCTTAAGAGGGCTCTCGCACAGTTTCCGCCCTCGCCGTTAGATGACGTTCCACGTCACACTCGTGGTATTACAGGACGTGCTACGTCCTCCGCTATGGTCGAGGGCGGCGCTGGTGAACACCCTCAAGGTTCGCTTACACCCAATGAACATAAATACCCACGAGAGCAGCAGATTGGACAGCCGTCGCCGTAGCTCAGTTGGTAAGAGCACCGGACGCGATTTTCGGAGGTCGTGGGTTCGGATCCCACCGGCGGCATGTTTGTTTTTTCTGCTGCTTTATTAGTAATTTTCTTTAGGCGATTTATTGATCTAAGTACTATTTTCCCCCTGATAAACAAAACATTAAAAAAATAACGTTCCCCTATGCACCTTGGTTTCGGTGACTGTTGGCTCCCTTAATAGGTTTGTCAAACGGGCCCCTCATTTACTTCACCTTGTCTGCTAATAGCTTAAAGGGGGTCTCGGTTCTGGCAGTCTTGATGGCACAAGTTACTTAAGAGGGCTCTCGCACAGTTTCCGCCCTCGCCGTTAGATGACGTTCCACGTCACGCTCGCGGTATTACAGGACGTGCTACGTCCGCCACTATGGTCGAGGGTGGCGCTGGTGAACACTCTCAAGGTTCGCGTACACCAAATAAACATAAATACCGTCGAGAGCAGCAGATTGGAAAGCCGTCGCCGTAGCTCAGTTGGTAAGAGCGCCGGATGCGATATTCGGAGGTCGTGAGTTCGGATCCCACCGGCGGCATGGTAGTTTTTTCTGCTGCTTTATAAGTAATATTTTTTAAGCCATTTATTAATCTAAGTAATATTATCCCACTGATAAGCACAACACATAAAAAAAATAACGTTCCCCTATGCACCTTGATTTCGGTGACTGTTGGCTCCCTTAATAGGTTTGTCAAACGGGCCCCTCATTTACTTTACCTTGTCTGCTAATATAATATATATATATATATATATATATATATATATATATATATATATATATATATATATATATATATATATATATATATATATATATATATATATATATATATATATATATATATATATATATATATATATACGCTGAGAAACGCTTCATTTAGAGAGATTTATTTTGAGTCGACGTTTTGGACGGAGCCTGTCCTTTCTCAAGACTGAAGCTACAGCGATCTTCCTCTCCTTCTTAAGGAGTTGGCATTGGCACACATGTCGGACACATGAACAAAGAAAACAGGCTGGAAAGAAAATGGGCACAAAAAGACTAGAAAAGAGAGAAAGAGGAAAAAACAGAGAAAGAGAAAAACGCGCTGTCCCCCGCCCCCAACAGAGCAGCCGAGAGGAGCCGGCCCGGGAAGAAAAAGAAACACGACGAGCGGGAGAGGAAAATAGCCACCCCCCAAGGCAACAACAGAGCGGCGGTGAGTAAGGTGCACAGAAACAGACGGTGAGGAAATTGCCGAACAGATAAAAGTTAGAGATACGTGCACTCAGGTGCACTGGCGTGCCGCGGCCAAGAAGAGTAAACAAGTAAGCAAAATAAAATGCAGACAAGGCAAGAGATTTCTGTCATCTGGAACCTCTTCGGCACCAAGAGTCAAGGCCGAATCAGCAGCGTAGTGAACTTGACTAGACACACGTGCACTGCACAGAAAAACACGCAGACACACTCAAAAGAAAAAGAAAAACCGGCGGCAAAACATCCGAGTTTTTGAAGGTGTCGTGTGGGGGTAAATGTGAATGGCGGGAGGGTTATTCAATTGCACCCTGCTCGGCGAGGTGGTTGAAGTGGGAAGATAGGGGTGAGGTGGGGGATGAAGAGCTTTGTGTAAGCGGATGGGCGAAGCTTGAAAGAGATGCCGCTGGCGAGAAACGACCAAGGTTTGTCAAACCGGCACTCGTAAGGTGATCACTGGCTCTGCAAGGAGCGGGTGGAGGACAATACTCCTGGACTTCCATTAATGCCGTGAGGAATTCTTCCAAATTAGTAAATAAAGTACGACTCGCCTTGCTCTCTTTCCCGGGTGTTGTGGAACCGACCCTATAAGACTATTAACTTAATTGCATCAAATGGGGAGGTTTTTCTCATTAATGTGTTTTGACAAGTTGAGGTTGGGTAGGGATACGGTGGTTATTAAAGCTAATTCCTAGAGGGTTAACGGCGAGCCCAATGTACTGCATACTGTATACACTGCATTCTAGGTGGTATATTACGTTGCAGGAATCACAACCAAAGTTTCCATTAATTTTTCATTTGAAGCCTGAAGCTGTGCTTATTGCACAGCTTGATGTTTGTATGTGTTTGCAGACCTGGCTTCTACTTTTTACACATGGTCGGCGCCCCCAAACCGGCTGGTTATTTGTTTTTGAGTGTATTAGAATGTTTCGAATGATTTTAGGTCGTCTGTAGACTGCATGAGGGGGAGCGCTGAAAATTTTGGCGAGGCGCTCGCTTCGTTCGAGAATATTGAAATGTTTTTTGAGGATTTTGGTTATGTTAGGCGGGTTACTGGTTAAGCTAAGTGCGAGATTTGCCCGGTGGTCTGTTTGCTCGCTGTATCGACGAACCTCCAGTATTTGCTCTCGGATGAGTTTATATGCCGTTTGAATGGCTTTGTCGGGAATGGCGGGGGGTGGAGTATTGTTGTTAATGAGGAGTTCTCGCTTGCGTATGGAATCTTTTACGAAGTCTTCATCTTGGGAACATATTCTATTAAACCGATGTGCCTGACTGTATGGGATGCTTGTTTTAGAGTGACAAGGATGGCAGCTTTGAAAATGTAGGTATTGTTGACAGTCTGTCTGTTTTTATATGCACCCGTGGTAAGTGAGTCATCGTTTACCAAAATCTCAACATGTAGGAAGTTAATGGTGGTTTGGGAGTACGTGTAAGCGAAATATATGTTGGGATGGACGAGGTTGAAGTTCTAAATAAAATTTATGAGTTCTTGCTCTGTGTCAGTCCATATTAAAAAGATGCCATCCAAGTAGCGTTTGTTTAGGGGGGGGGGGGCTTAATGGGGCAATTTTTCAACAATTTAGATTCAATTCTATGCATGAAGAAGTTGATGTAGGTGGGGACCATCTTTGTACCCATGGCTTTGCCGTTAATTTCCAAATGGTGTTGACAGTTGAATTCGAAGTTATATTCGAGCACGATCTTCACCAGTATTTCTAAAACACTTGGAGCAGGGGATTCCTTTTTTCTGTTTTCTTCATACGCTTCGGTTATAGATGTGATGCCATCAGAATGAGGAATGTTTGTGTATAGAGAGACTACATCTAATGTTGCCAAGAAGGCTCCTTCCGGAAGGTTAGGACCTGCTATTTCGTAAAGGAAATGGTTTGTGTCACGTATGTACGATGGGTGTGTTGCTTCAATATGCCTAATTAGTGTGTCAATGTAATTTTCAGTTACATTAGCCGAATGTTTAGAAAGTCGTAGAGATACTAAAATATAAGGTCTCTGCCTCTATATGAACCTTCAAGAATCGCGCGTGGCATTTTTGTGCTCATGGCCGTGTTTATCCTTTGAAAACGCCGCATGAAGGATCGATGAGCTAATCCCCGGCAGTTAGTGAATCCAGTGCTCATCTAATGGGAGCGTTTGAAGCGGGCGGTGGGAGGGGTCTATTCGGCACAAGGTCTAACTCCCTAAATGCTGCCCTTTCTTCACACATGTGTTTGTCTGCCGAAATTTTCATGTGCGGTAGGAGTCGATGGCTCGATAATATCGGACTCACTCGCATAATGAGACGACGTTATGTTAGACATAACTGTAAGTGACGCTCTTGTTCCAAAAAGCAATAGAATTCAAGCTACGGAGATTGCCTGGTGTTTTAAGGCTTAAAAGAAAATACTCTTTCGGTAACAGCGGTGGTTTCAATCCCTCTTAGGTTTAAAGTTTGTCTTGAATTTTTTTTCTTTTTGTGGACTAGCATTTCAAACTTAAAACACCGAATTTTTTGGACATCTTTTACTTCATATACATCTTTAGAGTTGTCTCTCAATATTCACGATGGTTTACTGATTTCGGTGAAATAGAATATAAATGCACAAATTGCGCGAAAATTGCAGAAACGTTTTATTGTAGAATTTTAATTGAAAACTGACCAAGATTAGTGTGGAAAAAAATGTTTTCCTCGCACGCGTCGACGCTTTTTTTTTTTGTTAAACGTACCCCTAAATGCTTGTTTTGCTATTTTCAGGTTTGTCTGTGCGGAAAATGCTCTGAGATTAAAAAATCAATGCTTGGCTTTTCTAACGAAATTAGAAAACATCTTTAATTAGGACATAAACTAAGATCAAATATGGTTATGTGGTCGCTTGAATAAAAACAACTATTCCAACCTTAATAACGTTGTATTCATTTTTTTCAACTCACGAAAATTTTATTTCAAGTAAAAGAATGGAGAGATGCGTGCGTTACTTAAATGGTTTTTCTTATTGGATACATTTCGTCCTAAATAAAATTTGGAAATACCGAAGAAGTAAGCCAGCTAAGAAAAGCAAAAAAAAATTACCCCAATTTGTTTCCTACGATGGAATAATTTGAGTGCCCTCTGCAGTCCGCATTGCATCGAACACGAGGAGAACGCCACAGAATGCATTTCGCTTATGAAGGTCTGCTAGTTTCGAATGCTACCATTCCACGTCTGCTTATATTATCATTAGAAATAGCGACGCTAGTACAAAATAGTCAGTAATGTTCACTAAAGTAACAAGTGATTCAGAGCGAGCTTAAACTATTTCGCATCTAGAAATTTCCTATGCTGAAAGCGAAACATTGCATACGAGAACAAAAGTTTTCGCTTTCAAAAGCGTCTGCATAACGGAACGATAATATAATAATCTCCTCGACGCGTTCGTGGGACAGCCAGCCTGAAATACGTTGGTGAAAGCCACGCGGTCAAGCCATTTAAGAGCACACTTGCTTACAGCGTTTGGCGCTAACGCGTTTCAAGCACATATTTAATTCAACATGAAAATTTATATCAAATCACTGAAAGCGTTGTATAGCTTTGCAGGGACGGCAGATCACCGGCACAACGGTTTCGGGGAGTTTTATTTCCACGCCAACGGCGCCCGTAGAAAGTGCGTTGGTGTATTCGAAACTTGCGATCATTGTGTGAGAACGTTCTGGCGGTCTTCATGAATCACCAACCCGCGCAAGATCCCGCGAAGTGTGCATCCTTTCCCTCTCCTTCACGTTTTTCATCCTTGCAGTGCGGTCTTCGCCTCGGCCGCTGCCCAATCGCAGCTCACTTCAAGAGACAATTAACGACCCATACCATGGGCGTCTCGTCTCGGGGTCCTTCAAAGGTATGGACCCAACTCTATGAAGCATTATTTCCAAAATTATGGCCGCTTATCGCCAAAATCATGGGTCGCAGCTAAACCACACGAACTCCCATGAAGAGAAAGTTTCTCCTGGTCCTGTATACGCTTGACAGCAAGTGGTCGTAACGAGCTTATCGAGATGGAAGCCTCAAAGGCGCAGCAACCGCTTAAGACTTACCGTTCTCGTCTAAGCGTGAGCTGCGCTTAAGAAACAGACGTTTCATTGCTTTGCGTAATTAGTGCCAGAGTTTCTTTAACCTCAATAAACTACTACCACAAGCGCGATTTCAGTAGCTGGGGCTGATGGTTCTATCTCGTCGGATGCTCTTTTTTAATTCTTCCCATGCTATATATAAATAATTGTTGTGGTGCTGATTAGGAATTTGAGGCCAACATATCAGGTGTTTCAGCAGAAATACGAGCCCTGTAGAAGTAGATTTTGCATGTTTATTTTTTTAAATACACTACTTTTCTTATGTCCGCAGGCTAACAAAAATAAAAGCTGCACTTTGGCAGAAGAAAATCATAGCTCACAGAAACGTAGCTAGATAATCCTGAACTCTTTCTCTGCCGTTATTTTTACCTTCTAATAACGTAGAAAAAGCCATTACACACAGAACCTCAAATGATTCGTTTAGTGAATATCAAACAGTTTCGGTTGAATGGAATATTTCTGTGGATAAAGCAAGAATAAATACTAGTGCGGAGTATTTCACGAAGTAGAAACCCTCTGTGTGAAAAATTGTGGCTACAAGAATTCACGAAAAACACAGTTTCATCTGTATATTTTTCTCTCATTTTCTGGGCTCTCTGTGGTACGTGCATATCGCTTATCAGTCTGATAAATAGTGTTACGTATTACTACGTGCTGACCACTTGTGCAATGTGAAGAAACACTTCCCCCCCAAAAAAGAATATTCTCACTCAACCGAAATATAGTCGTTTCTTCAAGCTGCATGCACCATGAATCTCTGTAGAATTATTGAGAAAAACTGTTATAAATGCATGTTTTTCTACCGCTTATCAGCATTCCGAAGTACACTGGTTATATCACTTTTCCTATATCGATCTTCTTAACCCGTTTCTTGCAGTATCATTGTCCTCAATTAAGCCACGTACACCAACTGCAGCAGTGTTCTTTGTGCGGTTGAATAAAAAAAAAAGCAGAACGGTGTGACTGAAAACTAATATGCAGAAAACTAAAGTAACGTTCGACAGTTCGGAAGCGAAAAGCAGTTTATTGTTGGTATCACGGCTCAGGAAGTAGTAATAGAATGCATCTTCTTAAGGCAGGCAGTCATCGCATATCTTGGCCAGGAGGTTATTCACTACAAAAATAAAAACGGGTGGAGAGCGCTTGACATCTTCTGTCGGATTATTAAAGTTTGTTTACCATTATTCCTCAAGAAAAAAGTATATAACAGCGAGTCTCATCGGTATTCACCTATGATGCAGTATTGTGGAGGCTAACGAAAAAGTTTGAACTTAGATTCGGGCAAACGCAGCCGGCTATGGAAAAGAAAATGATAGGTGCAATGTTAAGAGAGAGGAAAGAAGCAGAGCTGATCAGGAAGCAAAAGTGGCATCCTAGTCGAAATCAAGAAGGAATGCGATTGCAAAATAACCGATGGCCGTAAATTGTGAGACTGAATACCAAGAGAATGCAAGCGTACCATGGTGCAGCGCAATGTTTGTTGTATGCTTGAGATTAAGAAGTTTGTGAGCATAAGGTGAGTGTGGCAGGTATTGGGCAGTGTTTATTGGTGAGCTGGCAGAGGCCGTTGTCCTGCGGTGGGCGATGCAAGAATGATAGATAATGCTGGTATGACACTGGAGAAGATGCGGTCTATAGCAGTCTCAGCGCTGCTGTTCGTGGATTTTCTCTCCGAAACTCCAGAGTTTAGCCACATCAGGTAAGCAAAAAGCAAGCGTTTTTGGAGTGGGAGTGACGCAAATCTTGGTCTTCAGCCGCCACCACATCAGTAACTCAGAAGTACTGTAAACACTTCTCAGTATATTTGACCTGTGCAAAAGTAAGATCGTGTACGAGTCTTGGGTCTTTTCAAATAAAACCTTGATAGCTTTGAAATCACTTTCATTTCTTTCCTCTTATTGTAGTTTGGGCACAAGGTAATTTTTTTCGCTAGCATGGGTCATTGTGGAACACCAGCACCTCTGGAGTACTCTTGTGGCGAGAATCTATTTCCAGTTACCTAGCTCTGCACCAGCAGCCATTGAAGAAAAGGGTTATTATAACACACTGCCACAGTCTATGCGTTCCGTGCACCGCATTTAAGAGCAGCACTCTGAAGCTCTGCCAAGTCGCCAAGCCCTACCTGCAGCAAACAAGGGCAGCACGCCTTCCCCGGCTTTGTCATTTATGCAGCAAGCATGGCAGAAGTTCGCACATCTAAGTTACCATTTGCGCTTTTGAGTGAAGATCAGTTCCGTGATGTCTGTGTCCGAAAAGGAAGTAAACCGTTTGAAAGTGGACATACTACAAAGATTTCAGCTGTAACGGATGGCCCGACTTGTATTTTTGCGTAGTGGCCGCTTGAGAATTTTGACACGTATAAATTTCTTAGTACTATTCAACTCTGTAAAGCTTCTAATGTTTGACTGCTTCAGAGGGAACGACAAGACAATAATTTCTTTCCTCTAATACATTAAAATTATTCACCTTACCTGTTCCTATCTGCGATCTTTGCCACGTACTTCCCTTGACATATGTGATGTTATTATACTTTTGTGCTCCGACAGACCGCATGCTGAAAGTTTACTGCACTGCATACTTCTAAACTACCCTGCATGAACAAAAAAAATTGTTTGCATTGTAGTTCAGAGGCGATATCATAAATATATTTGTGTTTCATGACATTCATGTTTTTACCAATGACCCTCGGCAGGCCAACAAAGAAGTAATGAAGATTAAGATGGAAGGTTCATCTTTATTCGAGAGCTTTCAGCATTCCCCACCTTGGCTACCACAATATGCAGCAAATCAAGACCTGATTACAATTGCAGACGGTTTTATACTCGCGTCCGCCGCGGTGGCAGTGTGGTTACAGCGCTCGGCTGCTGGCCCAAATGACGCGGGTTCGATCCCGGCCGCGTCGGTCAAATTTCGATGGAGGCGAAATTCTAGAGGCCCGTGTACTGTGCGGTGTCAGTGCACGTTAAAGCACCCCAGGTGGTCAAAATTTCCGGAGCCCTTCACTATGGTGTCTCTCACAGCCTTAGTAGCTTTGGGACGTTAAACCCCTAAACCAAACCAAAACTTTTATACTCGCTGCTATGGGTGACACTTGAGGAAAAACAACTTCTCTTGCGCGGACCCTGGAATCGGCGCAAGTTAAGGTTGTTTCAGCTAGCGATGGCCAAGATATGGGTTTACCCACCATTACACAGCCCAGCCGATACACTGTTTCAGACATGATGCTAACAAAGATCTAACTTAACGCAGAGCAAAGTTGCTTGGAGGATGTCTCTTAATTTGTGCAACGCTAAGACGCAGTGCGGTGGTGCTGAGTGAACTGTTAGGTCAGAATCATTTTCCTGACTTCTGTCTCCCCGCTTTCAATCGATACACGCTTCATCCAGACTCTTCCTAGAGGAACTAGAAGTGTTTTTCGTCCAAAGGGTCAATAAATTTGCCTCCAATATTTTCCTCTGTGCATGGGTAATTAGATGCTCCCTGTCATAATGAAGGAAGTGGATCTTACATGTAGCAACGATATCTAAGTGACAGTGTTTGGTAATTATGTGCATAATGATGCATATAAAGGCAAGTGTAAAGAAACTGCAATCGGGGCTCGAGCAGTGCAACATTTTGTCGTAACACAAGCACTTTGAATGTGTTTTTCTGTTTTCCTTTATTGTTTAGATTTTCTATGCTGGACAGTCTCTTTATGATGCGATTGTACTCAACTTCCTTCGCACCACTTGAGGTCTGTTTCCATTGTACTTTGTAACTGATACATCAAATTATTATAACCACTGAGCAATTAAACACTATATTTCGCACATGCGCAGCCACACATTTGCAAAGGAAAGCTACGCGGCTTTTTCAGAAACTTCTAGTTAAAGAAAAATTCCTCCGGGTCCGGGGTTCGACACCTTGACCACCGCTTTGCCCGAGCAGTCGCTCTATCAACTGAGCTCACCAGGACGGCTATGGTAGGGCGAGAGCGAACTGATTAGTAAATCTAAGTGGGCAGAGTTCTGGTCAAAGTTTGAAGATGTTCTTATTATAGAAGTTTGAAATACAGTAAATGACTGATTTTTAGGACTCTCTTGGGACCGTGCAAGGAACCGAAAAATCAGACGGTCCGGAAAATCAAATTTCACCGAAAAAAGCACGATTATCGATGTGCCGGAGGAAGAAGTCAATTGTATTGCACACATTCTAAAACGCCTCATCACTAAATTTTGTCACGCGACATGTGCACATACGACGACGGACTGTTCAAGTTCGTTCGGCGGAACGCATTCAAGAGCAGTACGAATTCGAAACCACGTGGACGCCATGTACCGATTCGCGCAGAATTTAAGCATCGCAAGTTAAGAAGCTCCCTTTAAGCTTAATCATTGTTTTCTTTGATCAAGTTTTCGATCTCTCCTGCAGTTTGAATTAATGAGGTCCCACTGTACGCATTATTCGGCGGCTTGCATACTGTCGGCGAGTACAAACAAGGTTCGAAAAATCGAGCAGTCAGTTGCGGTGCGTCCAATATTTTAGGCTCTCTTATACATTAGCTCTATGGGCCATGTCGCAGTGCCACGAAAAAATCCGGATAATCAAGCATGTCTGAAAAATCAGGCTTCCGAATTTTCGGTAGTCGACCGTAGTATTGAATTTGGGTTGCATCATCATGGAGCGTCTTATAGGCGCCGCATTACCGTAGCGAATGTGGCATGGTCATACATCCTTACTTTGGGAACCGTAAGGTATCGCCAGTGCTGGCCGCTATATCTGCGTAGTGGCGGGTTTTCTTCCCGCAAATAGGCCTACATTCCGTGGTCGTTACCACTTCGTGGGGGCTTGCATGTGGAGGAAAGATACGGGCAGCGCTCTGGCATTGTGCTCACATGCATTGCTTTCGCATTTTTGGCGCCGAACCAAGGTATGAAATTTGGCGGTATAATTCACTGTCTCTGGTCGTTTTGCTGCAGTCATCCCTTCTGAGTTGCCAGACATCTGACTCGGTGAACATTTTTTTGCACAACACCCAGAACTGTTGCCGCTTATATTTGTGGAGAAGACGCCAACAGTCGATGCAAATCCTCTGGCACAATTTTTCGAATATGTCAGTGTAAAGCTTAGAAGGTGGTTGCGTGTCCGAGTAAATTTTGCAGGCTTGTACCCTGCTCCTGTACTACCGAGTCGAGGCGTAGAAGTCTTCTCGAGAGATGGCAGCCTATTGTTCGCTGAATTCTGTGAACGTGTTCTTGGGTTTTGCGCGACGGCGGAAAAAATGTTATTCCTTCGCGCGTCGCATTCGGAAGACCTTGATTTCTTCACCAACGTTCATGTCTGGTAACCGCTAGAGGCGCATCAATTTTTCAACATACATGTTCTCATTTTCACTTGACTTTGTACTCTATACCCTAGCATTATCTGCACCTTTTCTTTGCGCACAATACTCGTATAATGGTCTTTGACAGCGCCCTTTCCATGCAGGTCAAACATCGCTTAAGGTTTTCATGCAACGTAATAGCGGAGTCGTCGAGCACAAAAAAGTATATCATCTCCCAATCTGTTTAAAGTTGCAGCGGGCTCAATTTCCCGAAACAACTATTGCTGGTCGTCGCCAAGTTGGCCGTTTAAGCTTCAAGGTTCCCGCTTGGATGCTTTAGGAAGATATATGTGTTGTCATCGATTATAAGCTCATAATAGACGTCGAAGATTCTTTCCGCGGTCTAGTGCTTCCAGTGTAGGGTCCCGACCTAAGGCGGTAGACTTTACAAACCAAAGCTGCTGTGAGTCTAGTCGCTTGTCATCGTTATCTCGATGTGGTTTGCGGTTTTGTCTTCAAGTGCGACGGTAAAAGAAACAGTCCAGTGCATACCAGACATATCCATCAGGTGTCACGGATCTGTGCTGACCGCATGGACGAAAACTTTTTTGTCAAAAAAGTAGCGTGATACTAGGGCTGTTTACTGAGCTCATCTGTGCCCAAAAACTGAAACACTCGACCTCCATTACAGCAAATAGGCTGTACAGTTGTCTAAGATAAGAATCGCCATTTTACTTTGCTGCGCTAAATTCAAAAGTGGTGAGTAAGTTTGGAAGCAAGGCGCTGAATGTTCTCTTCACAAGCTGTAACACTTTAGGAGTAGCACAACGTGGTTGAAATCTTGTCAAATAAATCTGGTTGCGGCTTACGTCATAAAGAAAGCGATGATCGCTGGCCGACGATTTCGAGCACAAAAATGCGAATAACATATAAGTGTCGCAATCTTCTGGTCACAAGTGTCATTGCTCAGCATTGCAGGCCTTGCTCTCTTTTATAAGAAAATAGAAACACAAATGCTGATAGATATCGTTTTAACATTTGTTTCAATATGTGTAACATTGCTTGTTTTAAGGTTCGGTTTAGAATTCTTGAGGTATTCGTACACTTAGCCACACATTACTCATCGCTTTAGAAATATCTAACTCTTTTGGCAACGTGTATCACATGGTGGAATTTCTCTACGTGTACTTTTTTATACGAAAGTACCTTCTCGTGCAGTTTCCTGAGCTTGTATGTAGATTAACTTCTATTTGCTTCGCGCAAAAGTTCGAGATAGATGAATGTCACTCTAATTTTTTCTGGGTCATTAGCGACGTGGAATGTAAAGTTGCTGAGAAGGTTATACGAACTTATCAGCGAGAAATATTTGTGTAGAACAATGGAACGGGTACTGGTTTGGCGTTTTCCGTTGCCAATGCTTGTCTTTTTTTTTTGCAAAGCCGAGAAAATACTTTCACGAGCGGTGTAGCTATGATCAGTTCCGGCTTAAAAGCGGTGAATGAAATTCTTTTTGTCATTAACAGCATGATAGCCAGCTCACCTCTGGTTTAATGAAAGTTGCAAACAGTCACGGAGCAGTAATGCTGATGTTTATTGAGGGTTGCTTTTTTGCGGAAAGAGTGTTTGTTACCAGTTTGATTTTGGGGAATAGAAATGCTCACGCCATAAACAAATGCCACTTGGAATTCTTTTGTTCTTTTTAATATTCTAAATAAATTTTATTAAATTAAGTAAAAAATATTTTACATAAACGACTGAATTGTGACGTGGCTCCCATAGAACTTTGAGGATGGCTTCCCGGCATAGTGGCGAAGGCGTGCGTTCAGGCCATCTGGACGTGAGAACAAAGAACTTTTATTATGTACATTCTTGCAACAGGTTAGAACAGTGCACAAATGTCATGTTTTATTAGAGAAAGAGCTCCATTCCGCGAGACCACACAGGCAGCGCCAAAGCGAACGAGTCTATATGTCCTTAACAGTCTAGATCACGGCCATCTACGTGCAGATTAAGTGCGCTAAAATTTCCATAACGCGCCAAAGTCACGCCCTTGAAATCCTTTTTATCACATGGCGAGGCGGCAAGCTCATGGATGACGCAGATGTCTACTTGGTGATCGTTCGGTGACTTGGCACGCGTTTCACAATGCCGCCCTTTTCTTGCCGATACGCGTTCCATGTCACCGTTCGACATCCCAAAATTGGGGCCAACTTAACCTCCATCTTAAGGATTAGACGTGATAGCTCTAACGGATCCCTCAGAAGAGTGCAATTCACTTTATATATAACTTCGCAGACAAGGACCCTGTCATTTTATTTAGCCATCACATATTGCTTTACACTCATCCACGCAGTCTCCTTCTGCTTCACATCCTTCGTAATAAAAATCATTAGTGTTCCTGTATATGTTCCTGCAGAGGGCATATACAGAAACATTAAAAATTACAACACGGTAGCGCCATCTGTTGACGTTGCGGCGTACTCAGCTGCGCTCGTAGTGCCGGCGGCCATCACATGCTGCTGTCACTCGGACACATTAAGGGTGATATCTGTTCTCGTACGCATAGTCATTGTTAATTGGCGGCCTTAAACGGTGACGCTAAATGGAAATCATATTAAGATAGATGTTCTTGCGTGTTCTGCATCTTACGCTGTGCTGCGACGCGTACTACCCCAAACATCCTCCGTGATCGAGGCGTAGCACACTCGACTCACGACAGAAGGGAAGTGGCTCGTGTCCCAGCTTAACTATTTTTCATTTCAGCGCGATTGCTTTTCGTTCTTTACAGGTCCTACGTAAAAACAGTGCAATGACGTCACGACCTTGCAGACTGGTGATAAACTTTTTGTGAAGCATTGAGGAGTTTTTATGTAAAACGGAATTCTGTTCTGAGCCCGGGGTCTCCGCAGAACGCCCGCTCTAATGCTACCGCCTTGATATTGCCGCCTCCATTGCGCGTTCCATGTGCATGTGGCGAATGGCGTCTTGTGGCATACCGCAAGCCGGTTATAATAGCCCGTCCGCCTCCTGAACAGGTCGCGAAGAGGCAGGGTTGACGCTTCTTGAGCTGAGGTTGAGTTGAGTTGAGGTGTTGAATGCTACAGGTGGGATAAGCCTGGCTTATCCTGCCGGTAATTGCTGTACCGTAGCGTCACTTCTATTTTGATAATGTCCTAATACGTGTCGGATCTACCCCGCTAGGCGCACAGTCACTTATAATAGCACATAATACATTCCCGCAGCCACCATCAATGCCCATATTCAATCCACACAGTCCACACAGCAGTCCACTCCAGAAGTCACCATCTATGCACATATTCAGTCATAGTACAACTTAGTCCCTTGCAGTGCCAGAATTCATACACTCATTCACTCATAGTATAACACTGTCCACTCCAGAAGACACCATCTACGCACACATTCAACCACAGTATACCATAGCCCGTTCCTGCTGTCACCATTTAGAAACAAGATCAGTGTCCTGCTGAAATGTTAAAAGAAGGCGTGCAGCCTCTCTTCTGCATGTCTGGTTTCCACTCGGGTAGACAATGTCCTAAACTGTACTGTGAAGGGCTGCTGTTTTCTTGAAGGAAGCGAAAATCACATACCTTTCCGCGTTGTACTCTGGGAAGTACATAGTATAATGTTCAATATTCCCGCACACACTACATAAAGAACACGGCGGAGACGATGACATGCCCGTCTTATGCATCCAGGCAGGAGTGCTAACAGAGACCGTGAGAATTCGATGTAGTATAGTGGCCTGGGGTCTTCTCAGTCCCGTGGTCGCACCTGGCTTGTGGGGCGCACTCCAAAGGGCACTGAAATGATGGAGAACCTTTTTCCTGTAGAGATGTTTTCCATCTTGAGGTACTTTTTTTATGTATTCCTTGACAGAGCTTTATCGGCGAGACTGTCTGCCACCTCACTGCCTCTGACTCCTATGTTAGTGGGCACCCATTGGAAATATGAAGCAAAGCCTCTGCTGTGCAGACTCTGCACCAAGCGTAGAGGGCTTATAGACAAGGCATCAGTAGGGAATCCGCGCTCTAGCCTCTGAAAGGCAGATTTTGAATCAGTTACGATGACAACAGGTTGAGCTAGACAAGACCCTAACTTCCGTAAAGGCGCCTCAATAGCAACACTTTCGGGTCGTTGTGGAGGATACGACCGCATTAATGCGTACAGACCACTTACAGTCCAAAAAAGGAATGTAAAAAGCCGCTGCGCTAGCTTGTTTGACATTGTCCACATAACCATTCGAGAAAATTTGAAGATGGCGGGCATATTCTGTTTTTAAATTTATAAGTACAAGCGAATGCGTTGCTGCCAAAGGAGAGCTGCGTCTTGCGCTCACATGAAGAGCTGTGACCTTATAGTCGAGGGCCGGAAAAGACCAGGGGAGTTCCGATCGTTTCCTTTGCCTTCGGACATTAAGGCCTAAAGAACATAGAGTATCAAGTGGCAAGTAGGACTTCGACTCATATCTCTGGTAGAGCCGCTGGAGAAGGGATCGCCCAGCTACCGTCTCTCCTCGGCGGCCAATATGCATTAGTAGTCTCTGAGAACGGACAAGGCTAAGAGGTTTCGATAGAGATACATGAAGTACTGCCTTGTTCGCAGCCGCCTGAGGAACTCCACTGGCTCTTCTTAGGCCCTTTCTATGGACAATTTCAGGACGTTCAAGCTGTGATGCCGAGGGGGAAATTAAAGGCAATTGATACATTATGCGACTCACCACCATCGCTTCATGATGTTTGACCATTGAAGAAGAATGATTTCCGCATTGCTCGTTTGCAAATCTACGGATCACATTGAGGCGCGTTCATAGAGATGAAACAATCCCATCGACAGCTTTTCTCCACTGTAGACGGGAATCAATCTCCGAATGGGGGTCCTATACTTTCGCTGTGTATGCCCAAAGTGGCCATCGTATGGTCCTCTGGTTTGCTGAACGTCTGATCTTCAGAGCCCGTCTGCCGCTCGAAGAGATCAGGAATGGTTACAAAGCAATGCTGCCTGCAGTGGCCAGATGGCCGTGTTGTAAGAACTCCGCAGTCGGCGCACTAGCCGTTGTCTTCAAGGGCATGTGCTCATGTGCTTTCTCAAGGCTTTTGCGGCGAGGGACGGATTCACACCCAAGCCATGACACTGACAACGCTCAACCTTCCCGAGATATGCATGGTTTATCTCCTTCAAAACAATTATTTTGTTCTCCTTACTAATTCACGCCCACAAAAAATTTTATTACAAAGATGAGTTGGTGAGCCATAAAAAGAAAATGAAATGCTAGAACCGCTGCTAGCATAAACAACACGTCTGAAAATATGGTAGTGAGTATAGACCCGAAAGAATGCAACGTACAATAATACCATAATGTTAGCTGGGTGAATGCTAGTTTAGAGGCGGCTAACAAAGGAAAAGCAAGACTGCACACCCAAAAAGCTAAGTACATTCACGATGCCAACTGTACGTAATTCACGCATAAATAATTCTCTATTTGTGCGTACGGGCTTACCAGGATTCAATTTTAAACAATAAATGTTTCAGCTTCATTGACTGGTGCGCCGCCGGTGACCTTGGCGTGAGAACGGAGGTGAACCAATTGCAGAGAACATGGCCGAGCATGAATCCGAACCTAAGCGACCTTTGGCGAAACTTTTCGCTTCCTCATGGTGCCTAATTGCTGAGCTGCCACTGGTGAAGGGCATGCGTCTCCACCTCTCCTAGGCTCGTGTTGGGAGAAACCAGTGCATGGCGCGAAACCAGTGCATGGCAGTACCCCTGCGCTCTGTCCTCCAGCCTTCTTGTACCGGTTTGTAATACTTGTTTTAAGTTGCTTATTACAATCCTACCGTGTACATCAAGAACACAACCATTCGCAATTCTCTTTATGTGTAAACATTCACCCAAAACACATTACAAGTGCTTTTCCTCTCAGTCACTGTATGTGTACTAACTGTTTACACCTTCATGCATATCACTGCTTCCTTAATTGCGCCTTTTATATATAATCATCTTGACTAGCATGTATATAGCGACCCATTTTTTGTTTTACTTGAGTGATGTGTACTCTGTCTTGCGTCTCGCTACCGCTCGTTCTAATGTCAATGTCCGTGAAATTTTCAATGTCAAATAAACTTTTTCTAACCACAGTCCTAATGGGATTTGAGCGACCTGAGAGCGCCGCGCTCGCTCCTTATTTGGCGCGGCTTCGGGCATACTTTCGGGGAACTGAGCTCGTGCGGAGTGAAAGTGCCACCGTGCGGAGCTCCAAGAAACCTGCTGTAGCCAGTGAGCGCGAAATGATATTGTACTTCGTAGCTTGAGCAACACTGCCAGCGGAACTTCTTGTTGGGCTAGTTGCTAATTGATAATTGTACTTGTGAGGCGGCGCGCGCGCGCGCGCGCGTGTGTGTGTGTGTGTGTGTGTGTGTGTGTGTGTGTGTGTGTGTGTGTGTGTGTGTGTGTGTGTGTGTGTGTGTGTGTGTGTGTGTGTGTGTGTGTGTGCGTGTGTGCGTGCGTGTGCGTGCGTGCGCGCGCGCGCGCGCGCGCGTGCGTGCGTGTGTGTGTGTGTGTGTGTGTGTGTGTACGCGCGTGCGTGTGCGTGCGTGTGTGCATGCGTCCGTGTGTGTGTGTGTGTGTGTGTGTGTGTGCGCTCGGGGGGGGGGGTTTGGTGCCTTACAAATACAATGACCTATAGTCATAGTACGAGGTTCGTCACCTAGAATTGCTACGCTGTTTCTGCGTCTGCTCTGGACCACAGGAGCAAGTGAATTATTTTCTTCTTGTTTCTCCTCAGATTTTCCTTTTCAATGCAGAATAAGAAATAGACGCGCTCATTGAAACCTCTACTGACCTCTTCATGCAAGACTATGCATATTGTCTCTCTGCTAATTGCGGTTTTTGCGCCCTCTGTGAAGGTAAAAACACTTTTTATGGCACTACTTTTCACTTCACCAAACTATAGTAGTGCTTCAACTAAAGTGTGAAAACTTTCATGACATAATTGATGCCACCAGTGACACACTTAAGAAACCCAGGAAAACTATAAATGAGGCAGCAAAAAAAAATATTACTTAACAAATGTTCACCAGCATAACGGAAATCGCCCCAACACAGGAAATATATTTTTCAAAGGCCCAGAGGAAAATTGACCAGAGTGAAGCCATCCATTACCAATATTTAACCGATTGCCTGCGCTGCTTGGGTTACTAGGCGATATAAGGAAGGAAGTTTGAGGGTAACGAAAGCGGTGCAAAAAAAATACCCAGGGCACTTAAGAGTGCGTAAATGCTTTCAATGCGAAACAATTGCTTTATCATGAGCTGTTTTGAGAGTTTGATTAAAAATTCTTTCCTGTCTCATGGCACTTACTCAGTCTCAATTCGTAAGGAAGCGCGCACACTAGGTTCACCTTTACTCGCCAAGAAGCCGCGTGGTTTGGTGGCCTATTGGTTGTGTGCTCACCTCGCAATGTGAGGTTCCTTAGTTTTATTCCACGTACCTTGAGAAGAAATTTAATTTTTCATTCCTGTACACGTCACAACCTTTTGGTCGACTGCTGACGTTATACGAGACCACGGTCACGTAACTTGGCGGTTTTCGGACCACTGCTTCTGGTCCCCGCTGCCTGGTTTCGTAGCTGTGGAGCCATAAAATGCATTCGATTTAATAAAACAACGCAAATGGACACAAAACATTACAGCTTTTTTCTGGCGCACATTCTTGTTCGGCGCGCTCTTTGCTAGGTTTTCCTTTGTTTTCACTTCTTTTAAGCAAATTATTTTTGAACGATTTATTTCATAATATTTTAAAAGCATTTAGGCGAAAAGATTTTGGGGCACAACTTGTTTCAATCGTAGCTTTGCTTCTGCCGAGTAATAACTGTTAAGGCTTCAGAAATCGAAAGTATAAAAAACGTAAATTTCCGCGCTTATGCAGTGAACGCAAACATTTTGTTTCTCTAGATTGTCGATTTGATCTTAAGGACCATTAGAATGTAATTCTTCGTGGATGTAAACTAGCTTCTAGTTCAGAAATGAACTTAAAGTTCCAAGAGCTGCTATTTTTTATTCTAAAAGTGTGCTATGACGCATGAGTTGGAAACAGGCGTAGGAATGCGGAAGATAGCAAGTTAAAAGAAGGAGTGAAGACGCATTGCGCAGAAGTAATCGCAGAGGTTGCTGATGAAATGATTGTTCATAGTACACTTTAAATATTCACGTTCGCGGTTCCACCGCAGGCCCACCTCCCAGATGACCCGTTTCCTAATAGCAGCCGTCGCTGAGCTGCTATATAACCTACCATAGGCAATAATTTGCTTGGCCCCTCGGCATGTCTTTGTTAGTATTGTGTTGTACCGAATAGAGCATATAGTGCAATGTTTTTTTATACTTGTAGAGTTGTGGTCTAATATCTTAAAATATTACGTTTGATAATGGCTATTACTACATGGTTTACATTACAATATAACTTACGACAATGGGAGCAAATGTGAAAAACGAACCATAAATTTTCAATGCTTTCGGCGTGCTTTTCGAGTAACTCGAGAAGCACCACTTCGGTGATTCGTCTAGCAGTTTTTCACGATTTGCAGGGAAAGGTGTGCCATAGTATACTAAACGTTTGCAAAATACCATGACAATGTACTCAGTTTTCGTCTGAACCGGCGAGTGGTTTTCAGAATTACTAGTGCCCGTAGAGACTTGCATAATTTCAATCAAACAAAGAGGGGATAATGTTTAGATTGTGCATTACATTGAATACATTTATTTTTGGTCCAGATTATCAAGCCTCCAAGAGATATAAGAACGTATTACAGCAATAGTAACAACACCAATAAAACATGTCTGGTAATTAGTAAAATCGGGTTAAAAGAAAACCTTTATTTTACAAGGAATTTTACTGATGACAAAACAAAGTAAGACATTTTAGTTCTTTCCACGGTGACTGAGTATTGTAAATGTTAGAAGTGTACTAGCTGATATCTGCCTTCATTTTTTCAGCGAAGAGGAGCAGAAAAACGGAAGGGGGGTAATCTACAGAAAATTTGGTAATCCAGATGCAATGATACTCGCGAGGAGAAAAAACGAGAACGAGAAGCAAAAGGGTGGATCTCGGAAAATTAGCTCGTAAGGTCGTCTTTTACTTTGTTTTTCATCACAGCAGCAGTATTACCGCTACGTGGAAATGCTCACCTCTCTTCCTAACCTTGTGCCTTCTGCCAGTGATTCCTCGCAGGGCACAACTTCACCTCATTCTGCCGTATTCGTGGTTCGGAGCTTGGCTTTTGAGTCTTGCTTGCCGCTGTTATGCATGAACTGCAATAGATTGGTGCGGATCTCAATTTAAAGCTTGCATCCAACAAGAGCGCTCTCCGAATTTAATCACGTACCTAGTACCATGCTACGAAACGACTACTTGTGCATGAATGACGCTCGTGTGTTCCATGTCATTCTTTCTTGTGTCCTTGTCTGTATTTGCGCTGTACATTTCCATTATGAATCACCAACAGGCTCAGTCTGCCACCTTAGTGAATGGCCGGCCTTATTTGGACTCGTGGTTTCACAAACTTGCGATATTTGTCAAATATATAGAAATCTTAGTGCATCACAGGATGACTAAAATTATGGCTATAAACTTAGTGTTTCGAAAAAAAGGTTTCTTAGCATTAACTGAATACCCATCTCTCAAGAAATGCAATTCGCTAACTTTCCGATGCGAAAACCGAGAGCATATTTTTTCCCGCATGCAGAAAAAAAAATGTTTTGAAACTCGTGATGCGTTGAAAACTCAAATGAATAAACGAAATAATTGATGAAACAAACACCTTGTGATCATATTGAAGTTTTCTAATTCGAGGATGCCCGTGACACAAGTGACTTTGGAAGAAAAGCACTTAATTTCTGGTGCAAAAATTTGTAATATGGACAATGGCAGTGGCCTTGGTAACAGACTCAAAATTTTGTGAATATTTGGTCCTGGGTAATTAATGTGATAACGTGCTTTTTTTGCAATTGAAAGGGTGCTTATTGTGTCTAAAACTAGGATATTACTGCCACCGCACTCTCAGAAATGACTGTGAGTTGGCAACACAATAAGATGAAGGTGCTCTTCCAATTACTGCCAGGAGCACAGTCATTCCAAATGCTCCGGAAGTGTGTGGGTAATTACGTGACATAATTTGCCGAAAGAAGCGACGAGTGATGTTAACTATCAAGCGCTTAGTGTTTTCGTGCATTCACCATAGTTAACAATAATTTAATCGGCGCTTCGACGAATACTGCTACTTGCGGATCGCTCCTGTATTGGAAATCTCTAGGTCGGGAGCCGTTAACAGCGTCATTGATGAACATTTGTTTCGGTCGGTTACGTGCAGAACAAGATGCGCTTGGAAAGCTCAGGTTGTTTTAGAAAAAAAACGCATTGTGCGAGGTAACGCACTAGAGTGTACATCAGTACGTGTAAAAGGCAGCATGTCCTGACATTTTATGCTACCACTTCTATAAACGTTTCAAAAGCTTCTTCGTGCTATCCCTGTCGCTTCCCTCTTCTCAGGAGGGCAAAAATACTTATTATTCGCGTCGGTTTTGATGCTGTTCTTCACCTTGTATTACAGTATCTTTCTTAAAGTGGCATTCATGAGTCGTGAAATTGGAAACATTTCTTGAAAATAGCATGTTAGGTTCAAATGAGCTTCCCTAACAACAAAAAAATGTCACAGTTTCTTCAAAAATTAAAACATCACGTAGGCATCTTCTAATAATGGAATTTTCCTGTGTACACACAAAGCGGAGATCGGTAAAAAATATATTGTTTTCAAAAGCCAAGAAGTAGTCAGTGTTGATTGGAAGTAATGATAAAAGTGTGTGAGTTTTACGAAGTCAATTTTCAGGCCATGCTAGTGTGAATTTATATTGAACTGACGATGCGAATTATTTGGCACTGCTTGTGTATTACTGAGTTCTTTGGAATGCTAAACCGACCTTATTTTGCGAATAGACGCAGTATATACAGCGTAAAAATGAGCCAATTTGTTCTTTTGATGTTAGAACAAACTTTCTCAAAACGTTCAGTACAGAACTTGTCGTTAGTTTACTAGATAATTTGGCACAAATTTCATTCTGAAGTTTGTTTTAACTGCATACTTCTTCAATAAATTCACTCATTTAAGAGCAGCAGCGCTCTGGAAATCAAAGATGAAGCAACGGGCCTGTTGAAAATGACAGAGGGCCACATCAGAGTTTTATGAAAGAGCGTTGGGTTTTATCACCTGGAGAATTATGCTAAGGAACTCTGCTGTAGGAAATGCGCCTTCCAGTTAGTGGCAGTCTTTCAGCCAAAAAGTATTGAATGCCCGGTGTTCGTTTTATTGACACTGGGTGTAGATTCAAGAATGCTACCAAGTAACACCGATTAATTTCTTGGAAAAAACCTAATGATATGATTTCTTCACTACCGGTACTGCCCTGCTCTTATGATAGGAAATTTTAAGTAAGAAAGTATACGTTTCTTTTCTTTCATTAATAGGTAGCCGAGATAAATTGGCCTTCCTTCTAAATGGATGAATATGGTTTCAGTTTCCAGAATACTGCCTTTGTACTTTCCAGCAAGAACTATGCACTTCCGGATATAAGAACGCCATCAGATCACCAGCACGATTAACACTGTTTTCTTACCCCTAGAGGCGCCCTATACAGTGGCGCAAAATCCATGCATTGCAGGAAGCACTTCTCGGCTCCTTGAAATTCTGGAAAACCAAGACTCGGATAACACGCGCGGTGTGTTTTCATCATGAATATTGCAACTCACGAAAAGTAAGCGGGTCGGGTTTTGGGAAAGCAAACATTAGTTTTAAGAAACAGATTTCAAAGTACATTTTGTCTCGCTGAGCGCTGCAGCCGGCAGGGCAGGCACAGACATGCAGTAATTTATTTTATATTTCATGACCAACTGGCTGCGTATTTATGCTGAAGTTAGATACAGAAGTTGTAGTGACAATAAAATATTTCGCAGAAATGCATGAAAAACCCGCAGTAAGGTTTGCTTAGCGTCTTAAGACAGGAAACTAAAACGAAAAAACAATAAAGGCCATAAATAAATAAAAACACCATGCATAAATGGAGTTCTAATGAGCAGTAACCAATGAAAAGAACACTCATGAGAGAGAAATTTCAGCGCGAAGTCAACCTACTTGGGGCGAGGAAAGAATAAAGAAACGCCGGCAAAACACAGCCGTGTATATAATATTGCCGACCTGATCAAGGCGCCGGAGAGAGCGAGAATACTTTTGCACATGCATGGTGCTTGACTCAAGTGGACTAGTGAAGGTTGCAGAGCCAGCTTGTACATCACGTTTCTACGCGCTAATCAGTCGTTAGGCCCTCTTGTAAGTTAATAATTTGTATTGTGTCTAGCGCAAATTACTCCAAAAGGATACAAAGATAGCGGTTTTATCTTAAATATAAAGAAGCCTAAAACAGGTTACTCTTTAGGGGTTGTTCTTGAACCTTAATATTAATATACACCTATTGTGCGCCAATAAATGGTTACATGCATATATTTTTCATCTCTTTCAACACTTCCATTGTAAAGAAAAAGCAAAACGTTTCAGCCTTCCGGTAACCAATTAAAAAAAAAAAGGTTTTTCAATGTATTCATCTATGAACACGCCATATGTAGATATTATACAACTGCATGTGCAATCAGGTAAACAAACATGTTTTTGCAGTTCTTGCTCTGCTTTAGTGACATTTTTCAATGAGTAAGGGCCCGCTTAGATCCAGCATAATACTGTGCACATTCCTTTATTATTTCAGAGCATTGGAATGGAGGGAATTCCCCGTCCTGGTATCATGGCAGTTTAATCGACATTAATGAAGATTAATTTAAGGCAAACTGTGAGACACAATTTTAGGACAATCAAGCCAAACAATGGCCGGCGCGGTTGCTCAGTGGTTATCGTGCTCGGTACCTCACGCGAAAGATGCGGTTTTGGTAACCACAGCAAGGGTCGCATTTCGATGGAGGCAAAATGCTTGAGGCCGGTGTGCTCTTTGGTATCAGTGCGCGTTTAAGAACCACAGGATGTCGAAATTTCCTGAGCCGTTCACTAGGGCTTCCATCAATGCATTAGTGCATTAGTCGTTTTAGGACGGTTATGCACCCATTACCCAAAGCCATGCCGAGGAGAGAGCGGAGTGCAATTTTCTAGCAAGGAGAGATCCTATGCTTTTAAATAAACAAACGTACTTATGCGCAAGGCTATCGTGCTTTTAGCTAGTTTTCATGTTAACTCATCTTTTTAGGTAAGCAGTAATGCATACAGAGCCAGACTGCATAAATAACAGTCAAACTTAATAGTTTTCCGCATTTGTTATTAAGAAGCTACGAAAGGGAGTTCGATCATAATCAGGACATTTGAAATATCATGCAAGCAATAAATGTACAGTGTTTTTTTACGCAGCGACGGCGGAAGTGGTGATGCTTGTGTTCGACAGGAAAGCACTGGCGGGCATCATTATGCCACCAAAGATTGTCTAAGGGGACATTGACTATAAACGTTTTGTTTATACGATAAGCTAGGAGTTGGTTGAAATATTGCTTGAAAACAATTCTTCTTTCTATGTCTCGCAACTCAAATTGCAGATTCGGTAGAAAGCAAGTGTTCAATTAATTGTAGAGTTCTAGAATAGTCTCCCAAGGTGAGAAGTGCCATCTTCCCGCTGTGCACGGTGTCTGCGCATGGTATCCAGCTCATCAGACTGTGTAGGACGCCGTATCCTCGCTGCACTTTCCCGATTTAGTCTACCCATCACAGTGTGACACGTAGAGCCTTCCTCCATCCCTTTGCAACAATCCCATCCCACCTTCATCCGCCTCCTCTCTCTTCTAGCCTCCATCCCTTTCTTCTCTGACAGTGGAGAGGTCGCTTCATTTTTCCACCTGTCAACCAAAGCTTCAGAAAAACCTACAAGAGGGGCTGGCGGTCAGATTATTCTAAAATGCGTGCTCTCATGCTAATTAATGAAAACAATTTGCGGGAAATTAGAGTCTTTCTTTATCATCATGCTCATCAGCCTGACTACATCCACTGCAGGGCAAATGCCTCTCCCGTGTCTCCCAAAATAACCCTGTAATTTGCCAACTGCCGCCAGCATATCCCCGCAAGATTTTTAATCTCATTGACCCACCTAACTGTCTCCCGCTCTTGCCACGCTTTCCTTCTGTTGGAATCCATTCCTTTTCATTTCATGTCATTTAGTTTACTCTAATGGCCTTCGCATTACAGAGGGGGTGGGTCAGGAAAAAAAACAATACATAGATCAAAAAGAGCGCTATATGTACGAACAATATCGAAAACTGCTAAAGAGACAGAGAACAAAAAAGATTGAGAACAAAAGTAAAGAAATAAATAAAAGGATTACAAAAATAAAACCTTAGTTATAATCTCTATACGAGAACATATTATATCACAATTGGTCTGATCCTAACAGCGCGAGTAATTTGCTATTAAACGCGCAGGGTCGCTAATAAAAGTGGCTGTGGGTGAAAGATTATTCCAGTTCCCACCTGTTTCAGGGGGAAATGAATTAGAGCAGGTCACTGTGCTGCAGTGTGGAACAGCTACTTTTTGATTGTGGTCTATGCGAGGCGAGATGAAAGATGGTGCCTTTACACAGATGGCTTTCAGGTAATGATTGTGGAAGTAAAAGTTTATGGAAAATTCAAATGCACTGAAAGTTTATGGCGAGTGGAGAGTAAAGGAAGTTTAACATTAGATTTCATTTCTTTTACACTGGCGGTGCGATGATAGTTTCCAACGATGAAACGAACACAACGATTCTGCACGGCCTCTAGTTCTTTTATTAATGTGATGGTGCCGGGGTCCCAAATCGAGCATGCGTACTCTAGGTGCGGACGAATGAGTGTATTCTGTAGTAGCGTTTTCAATGAGGGTGCAGAGGAAGAAAATTTTCTGTGGACGTACCTTAGCATGCAATTAGCCTTTGAAGACATGAACTTGACATGAGCATTTCAATAAAGGTTATAACACACTTAAACGTCAAGATACTTATTAGACGATACTGGATTCAGCTGAGTGTTGTTGATAAAATAATCTGGGCTTGTTTGCTGGTTACGGGTTACATGCATGCGTTTGCATTTAGATATGTTTAATTCCATTTTTCACGATTGGCATCATTCATAAACTTTATTTAAGTTTGTCTGTAGCTGAACAATTTCATCAGTGTTGTTATATCATCAGTGTTATATCAACAGTGTTATTAAATACTCTGTAAATTACACCGTCGTCAGCAAACAGGCACATGCTAGAAGAAATCTTTAAAGGTAAGTAATTTACGTATATTAGAAATAATATCGTGCCAAGGGCCGACCCCCGGGGCACATCTGAATGTACTGGCGCTGGTTATGAGTCGTGGTTACTGGCAAAGACGAATTGAGTACGGTTACGAAGGAAGGCACGAATCCAATAGAGTACGTTATGATCGATGTTAAATTGGCTCCGCTTTAAAATGAAAAGATAATGACTGACGTTATGAAGGGATTTTGAAAAATATAAGAATAAACAATCTGCAATCAGTCCAGAGTCTAAAGAAACATGCAAGTCTTTAGTGGAAATTTTTAACTGCATTTCACCTGAGAAGAATTTGTGAGATCCGTGCAGTTTCGGAGTAAAGAACTGGTTGGTTTCTAGGAAATCAAAGATATGACTGAATATGATGTGCTGTGGAACGTTACATGGGACGGAAGTAAGTGAGATGGGACGGTAATTACGTGGATGTTGCGTTTCCCCTGATTTGTGCACTGGGATTACGTTGCGGTGAGCCAGGCATTTTAAAGCTTGCGATGGTTTAAAGACTGCGAAAAGATAAACTTTAGTTTAACAGAAGAATATTCTATGGTATTTTTTCAAGAATTTAGTACTTAGTCCATCGATACAACAAGAGAATGACGTTTTAAGCTGAATAATAATGCTGCGAATTCCTTCTCAGACGAGATGAAATTAGGATCTGGTAAAAAGTGGTATTCTGCGCGGGAACGTAGTGCAAAAGTGTAGTTGGAGCTAGAGAAGGCTTCGATAAAAGTGCTATTGAGAAGCGATGCGCTTAACTGCTCAGGAACTGGCTCCCGTTCCTGGGTAAATAGTTGTATGGTCGTATTTTGTTTGCCTTTGACTGTGTTCTAAAGCTGCTTCATGTTATTGCTTAGCAATGCTAGAAGTGTGTGATTAAAGAAAGTAAATTTGGTTGATTTTAATGCCTTTGAGTAAGCGACTGCAGCGGCTCTATACGCAGACCACCTGACAGCAGAGTGTGTGAAGCGAGTTGTACGAAAAAGTCTTTTCTTCTTAATTTAAAGCCTATTAAGATGCCGGTTGTACCAGGGTGCATCACTGTAGCTATGTACCTTTTTGATGAGTATGTTTTCATTAACAAGCTCAGAAACTTCAGTTTTGAAGACCTCTCAGCTACGCTGGACACTACGGTCGACATAAGCACTCAAGAATTCATCTAAGAATAAAGACAGGGTGTTATTAATAACCTGGAAATCAGCCTTGCTGTAATCTATGATGCATTTGAACCGTTTACGCGAGCCTGCTAGAGGTAGAGAGGGGTTGAAGTTGATTATCATGTCATCGCTTAACCCAGGCAAGTGAGTGATAGAGGGAACGATGTCTGTTGATTATTTATGGACGAGATCAAGAAGGGATGACGCAGTGGGAGTAACACGTGTGGACAGCTCAATAAGTTGCGATAACCCGAAATTTGACGCCAAGGACTTGAAAAATTACAGGCCGATCAGCTTACTATCCGTTGCCTACGAAGTATTTACTAAGGTAATCGCTAATAGAGTCCGGGCAACGTTAGACTTTAATCAACCAAATGATCAGGCAGGCTTTCGTAAAGGATATTCCACAACAGATCATATTCACACTATCAATCAGGTGATAGAGAAATGCGCAGAATATAACCAACCTTTATATATAGCTTTCATTGATTACGAGAAAGCATTCGACTCAGTGGAAACCTCAGCAGTGATACAGGCATTGCGTAATCAGGGGGTAGAAGAGCCATATGTCAAAATACTGGAAGATATATATAGCAACTGCACAGCTACTATAGTCCTCCATAAAGTCAGCAATAAAATTCCAATAAGGAAGGGCGTCAGGCAAGGAGACACGATTTCGCCAATGCTGTTCACCGCGTGTTTACAGGAGGTATTTCGAGGCCTGAATTGGGAACAGTTGGGAATAAGAATAAATGGAGAATGCCTAAATAATCTGCGATTTGCTGATGACATTGCCTTGCTCAGTCATTCAGGGGGTGAACTGCAAATTATGATAAATGAGTTAGACAGGCAGAGCAGACCGATGGGTCTAAAAATTAACATGCAGAAAACCAAGGTAATGTTCAACAGCCTAGCAAGAGAACAACAGTTCACAATTGGCAGCGAGAGCCTAGAAATTGTGACGGAATACGTCTACTTAGGGCAGGTAGTGACAGCTGATCCGGATCGTGAGAGGGAGATAACTAGAAGGATAAGAATGGGGTGGAGCGCATATGGCAAATTCTCGCAGATCATGAGTGGCAGTTCACCAATTTCCCTCAAGAGGAAAGTGTACAACAGCATAATCTTACCGGTACTCACCTACGAGGCAACGTGGAGGCTAACGAAAAGAGTTCAGCTTAAGTTAAGGACAACGCAGCGAGCCCTGGAAAAAAAAATGATAGGTGTAACGTTAAGAGATCGGAAGCGGGCAGAGTGGGTGAGGGAACAAACACGGGTTAATGACATCCTAGTCGAAATCAAGAGAAAGAAATGGGCTTGGGCAGGGCATGTAATGCGAAGGCAAGCTAACCGCTGGTCCTTAAGGGTAACGGAGTGGATTCCAAGAGAAAGTAAGCGTAGCAGGGGGCGGCATAAGGTTAGGTGGGCGGATGAGATTAATAAGTTAGCAGGCAAAGGGTGGATGCAGCTGGCAAAGGATAGGGTTAATTGGAGAGACATGGAAGAGGCCTTTGCCCTGCAGTGGGTGTAGTAAGGCTGATGATGATGATGATGATGAACCCGAAATTTGAACATGTGCGAAGAAAGTGGTCCGAATTTGAACACGTAGAAACAAACTCTGGACTATAATGATCCCACTAAATACCTGCGAAGTTGAAATTGGCTAATAGAGAAATGATGACACCCGGAAAGCGAAGAAAAATTGAATTGATACATTCTTGCAACTGTTCACAGAAACTTATGTGGCTTGACGGTGGTCGATAGCACACACCAATAACAATTTTCTCACAACGGAAAGTTAAACAGCGCCAAACAATTTCTAAACTATTCATTACAGCAACACGAAAGCATTTAATTTGTTCGTTGACAGCAAGTAAAAAACCACTTCCTTGGCTTTCATATCTGTCACATTGAAATATCTTGTAGTTCTTTTCACAACAAATAGTTTATGACAACCATGTCTCCGATAACGCAATAATATCAGCACTACAGGTTTTTATCAAAGCGCTCAAGTCATCTCTTTTCAGCAAAAGTGTTGGTATATTGATAAAAACCACACCCAGACCGCTGTTCTCAATGACAGTACCACCACCTCTGGCCAGTCCATATGTTCCAGTACCTGGTAGAGGGCGACCAGAGCGAAGAGACCGCGGAGACTCAATGTGCTCGTTGTTTAGGGCAGGTGCAATTTCAGACACTGGATCAGTTTCCGCATTATAACCATAGCATTTGCCATTGGCAATTAGTTTGTTGTACCTTAAATTGACTTTTATATCAAACTCGTTCGCAAAGTCAATTAGTCGCTTTCTCCCCTTACGCGTCACCGCAGAAAAATCCTCACTCATACATACTTCTTTTTCCTGAAGCAACGATCCCTTTGAGAGCACTTGCACCTTTGTTTTAGCCGCGCCGAATTTCGATATCATGGGCCTTGTTTTGTTCTCGTCGAATCTTCCAATTCCGTGCTCACGAGCAATGCAGTCACTCGTTAAGGAGAGTTCTACTGTGTCGGCGATAAGGTTAAGAACTTTTTGTTGACATTGCTCGTTAGTCCCACTAGAACTATCATCAAATCGATAAAAGAAAAGGTTGTCACGCTGTAAGCGGTCCTCGCTATCATCTAAACGAGTCTCCGGAGAAGAACAATAAAAATCAAGCAGGAGATCTTTTCTCAGCTTGAAAGAATTAATATAGTCAGGGCGGCCTACTGCTATGCTCTTATGCTATTGTGAGGCTGCTTATTTCCAAGATTCTCGTCATCATGTTCAGTTTCTCTAGAACATGGGAAAAAGAAAAATTTTGCATGAGGCCTTTGACGTCGCTACCTTAAAGTGACTCTAGATAATTCACTCTGCGTCATCTGGCAGCCTCTCAAGAAATGAGCGGTAAAGGAATGATGTATCAAATATATGTATGAATGAATGAATACTGAAAGCAAGGATTTCCAAGCCTTCTTTGCAGCGCTGGCTGTGAAATGAATGGCGTAATAGCTTACTCAAACCTTGAAAATATTGAGGTTTTTGCTTTGTGTTGCGTTGGGTATACAAGTTTGATGATGACGTTATTTTAGACTTGTGGGGCCATGCCGCGACGTACGCCTTCAAGCAGAAATACACGCTGTTTCACGTCCGATGGTGCTTGTTTTCTATGTGAGCCCAAGCGCTCACGCTTTCCAAATGCATTTCTATTCGTTAGGAAGCCATTATGGTCTCTCTTGCAAGTATTTTTGGTGTGCGGAGATAAATGAACACTTTCGCCGCTTCAATAGCCAATCGTGTTGTCTATTAAAGTGCTGTAAAAAAGACATTCCGAAGTTATCTTTACTTTTTAAGACACTGAATCATTTAACATCGTGTAATTCTGAAAAAATGAAAAGGTAGCTTTCAAAATTGATTCACGGGTTTCCTTTTAGGAACGTGCTAAATTAGGAAGTTTTTGTTACTCCGATACCTAATATCAAAACTTGTGGTGAGTTGCAAGGTTCCGTACTCACCGTTATTAGGAGTGAACTTGGGTATGTTTTCTCAGTGTAACCGGGTGAAGAGCTCACCTGAAAGTTCCCGCTCATCTGACAAGAAGGAAATTGCACTTTGCGTTATGTGGCTTCCATCTTTGAAAATATATCAGGTTAGCACGTGAGGTAGTTAGTTACCTCTTTTTTACATTCCTTATTAGTTACGTGAGCCTGCTTTCAAACTGTCTTTATGAGTATTCTGTTGGAGGCATGATCCTTGCGTGTTTCGTCCTTTCAACAGCACTCAGCGTAGTCTAATTATAAGCAATCTACTTGCAGAGAACTCATTTTTATTTTGTTAAATAATAAAGATAAAATCAATGCACACTTTTGAGAACGATTTTCATTTCATTTGAAAGCTGTTAAAAATACATCCAGGCAAATGTTTGTTTTGTGGAATGATCACTGCAAAAGAAACGAGGTTAAGTTCTTTTATATGCACTATATACATTTTGTAGACGAACCTCTAAATTCTCCCTTTAGAGGCTGAGTACCTAAAAATACTGCAGTCACGAAAACTTCTATTTTTCTTGGTGTTAGTAGCGAGGGTAGGCGGGAATCTTCTAAGTAGCGGCCAGCTCTCTATGAAAGTCCTGCTACTGTAGAGGTAATTTTTTTCCTTCTTTCATCTGTGGTCCGCCTAAGTTGCGAAATGAAGAATTCAAATGTAAATGAATAATTCTATGACTGCAATTAATGACGCGAAATTGAGAGCAACACTTTTCAAAGAACTGTACTACAATAACTCTGCGGCGCCGACGTGGTGACATGAAGCGAAATTCTGCTGCGAAATCCTTTCTTTTGCGGGATCACACGACTCCCACCAAATTAAGTAAAAGTAATAAATAAGCGTCACACAGCTCAAATCATATGCACACTGCTTATGCGGTCAGCATGACACTTAAGTAAAAAAATGCTGGTGGTTTGACTCTGGTTAACCCTTGTCGTAAGCGAAAAGCTTCATCTCCCTGGCTACGTTTGTGTTCGACCGACTGCCGGTATCCACTGCAGGCGTCGCATCGAACACCCTTAGCGTTAGGCTGATCCATGAAAGCGAACCAGCGTTTTAGGAAGAACCCGCTTTGATGCCCGGCGCATGCGACTCCAGCAGACGCTTTCCCGCTCCGCTCGGCCAAGGTGTGTGACGTCACGGAAGAAGTAGAGGCACACCTAGGATGCCTCCTGTCTTCTTCTCTACAACGCCGTCACGGAGCGCACATCTGCCGCTCTCCATGGCAGGCGTCGCAATAGTCAAACCTAGGGTTCCGCTGAATGCATCAAAGTGCACCGGCATTTAGTAGTAGAAGAAGTGGTTTATTAAAATGATCAAAAAGAAGATCTTTGCTAGCCCCGGCATCTGCCATCGCTAATGAAGCAGCTGGGGCAGCGAAAATAAAGGATAGTAGGCAGAATGGAGAAATGAAATAAAAGAGATGAGGGGACATGAAGTAGGATAGGGGGAGAGGTAATATACACAAACTGTTTACACAATAAGAAATGTATAAAGGTTGCCATGTCTGTTGACGTAAAATATTCCGAGGAGAATAATAATAATAAGTGGTTTTTCGGGGAAAGGAAATGGCGCATTATCTTCCTGATATATCGTTGCACACCTGAACCGCGCCGTAAAGGAAGGGATAAAGGAGGGAGTAAAAGAAGAAAAGAAGAAAGAGATGCCTTAGTGGAGGGCTCCAGAATAATTTCGACCACCTGTCGTCTTTAATGTGCCCTCACATCGCCCAGCACACGGGCGCCTTAGCCTCTATAAAAACGCGACCACCGTGGTCGGGTTCGAGCCCGGGAACTCCGGATCAGTAGCCGAGCGCTCTAACCACTGAGCCACCGCGGAGGGTTTCCCCCCCAAAACTTGAATGCTGCTAGAAGTCGAAATTGAAAGTTGGAAAACTGTTTGTTTTTTTCTCCCAAAACCAATTTTCCAATTTTCTCATTCCACTTCTAGCAACATTCAAGGGCAAACTTGCGGCCCCGCTGACGGCTCGAAGAGCTGGCGTAGTGAAGCTTTTTGCTTCGAAACTAACCACCACCTTCGCTGCGCGGCTGCCCTGTGTGACGAATGATGAGATTTCCCTTGTTCCTTTATATTATACTGTCCATCGCGGCTCGAGCGGAAAGGCCTCTCATGAGGATGAAAGTAAGTGTGGAATACAGAAAAAACAAAACCTCACAAAGCCGTTGCGTTCGAAATGTTCATGTAGAATAAGGTCACCACTAGTGGTGAGTCAGAAATATGCATTACATTCTTTGGGAGAAAACATTAATGTACAAGTACCAAATATCAATAGGCGAGATTGGAAGAAGGAAAGCTTTAATTTGGTCCTTAGACCTGCAGTTTTAAATATGAGCTTTTATAACGCTCTCAACTTGAAATCACAGGGTTGGTCATTACAGTTTATTATATTTCGAATGAAAATTAAGGTTTACAGAAAAAAATTCCTGGCGAAGTAATCTGTTAAAAACGATCCAGTGCGTGCCTTCTGCGCTCCAGTGAGCGGCGTTTAAAACGGGTGGAATCTGAACGTAATCTTCGGCTCAGCAATGGGTATCCAAAATTTTAGACGAACAACTTGCGTTTTGATTGGCAAATATGAGCTTTTTCGGATGCCAGAAGGGCAGATATCGAATCGATATGTCCTATTTAGGCTGTAGAAATCTGATAAATCATTCTGCTCGCTTAGAATTGAGTGGTTCTGTTATTAACGGCAGATACCACGCTTCCTGCCATGAATAGAATGCTCTGAATGCAGCTAAAAAGAACTACTTGCGGCATTTCCAATTGGCACCAACTTCGAAGGTACTCAGCGTTATACACTTAAACACTGTTCGTTTTCTAGAGACCTGGCGCCTCTTTATAACCATGAACGAAATTTAAGATCCAAATTAGGATTAAAGATGCGGATAAACTACCACCGGTAACGATGCAAAAGTACACATAAGGCGCATTTAGCGGTAAACTAGACTGGTCTGTTAGGTTAGGCGGCGAGAAAAACGCTTTTTAGGGTAACATGTACACAGTGCGATTGCGCTCAAATTACTGACTGTGTCGAATCATCACATTGTTTTTCTAATCTTCTACAACGGCTGAAAAAATCATGAGCTTTATTTTCCGCGACAATGCCTTCAAAAACTCAATTATTGTAGCATTGCGCCGCCGCGGTGGCTCAGTGGTTAGGGCGCTCGACTACTGATCCGGAGTTCCCGGGTTCGAACCCGACCGCGGCGGCTGCGTTTTTATGGAGGCGAAACGCTAAGGCGCCCTTGTGCTGTGCGATGTCAGTGCACGTTAAAGATCCCCAGGTGGTCGAAATTATTCGGGAGCCCTCCACTACGGACCTATTTGTTCCTCTCTTCGTTCACTACCTCCCTTATCCCTTCCCTTACGGCGCGGTTCAGGTGTCCAACGATATATGAGACAGATACTGCGCCATTTCCTTTCCACAAAAAACCAATTATTAAACCAATTGTAGCATTACCAAAAAAGTATTAACACTCACGACTTACCACATAAAAATTTAGTCAGACTGAAAGAATTAGGTCTCTTTACGAATGCAAAAGAGTTGGAGCAGTGACAAGAAAACAGAGACACATGAACAAAATGATGGCACTTGAGCTGCTGTGCAGCAAAAGTCGAAGGTCGAACTTTCTGTAGGTTTAAATGAGCGCCTGTGTGGGTGTGTTGCTTTGCTTGGCGCTACTCGAACAAGCACCGAGAGATTGTGCTGTGTTGCAAGCAACTAGCATCAAGTGGAGTCACGTTTTGGTAGTCGAGAGGCTCCTGCGCTTACGTTGACCCATTTTGTCTGAAAGCAAAAACAACTAGAGTGGTGAAATTTTCGGAGGTGCCGTAGCTGTGAAACTTAAGCCACTTGGATAAGCCACCAAAATCTTGATCAGCGTAGTAGTTGCTGTACATGCAGATCCATTCACCTATATCTGTATAGCACTGGAAACAAGGAAAACATTGGCGCGAGTGCCTGATATAACAAGAAAAATGTGCGCGCATTTGGAGTTTTTATTTTACATAAGGCGGATAAATTTTTTTATTGCTGGATCCGTCTATCTTATTACCGCCATTCCTACACATTAAATTCAGTCAGTTCTCGCTTCTTGTTGATGAATTTAAACTCGCCCTTCCGCCTGCTACATGTCTTGCCGATCTCACTTGTTTGAGGGACTATCCTCAGAAGGTGGTGGAACCGGGTGCGGTCAGCAATCTAGGCGAATTTTTTCTCCCACTGCGAACCTCGTGGGAAAGGTGTAGAGCTATCCCTTGTAGGCACATCTGCGCTGGTCATGTATTCTTCAATCAATAATTACTTACGTTAGCCTTTCCGTGGGTGAAATATAGCTTTCGTTTTTTTAATAAGCGAATGCCGAATAAAGGGATGGGTTAAGTTTGTCGCATTTCTAGATAATTTAATTCGGGTCTTCACGAAAAAACGTGCACTAGGAGTAAAGCACCTTTTAATTCATATTCAAGTGGGATGCATGCATTCACCTCGCAGCATGGAGACATGTATAGGTTCAAAAAAGGGGCGTGATAAAATATCTTCCTTTAAATAAAAAGTCTCGATGTCTAGTCCCAAACAGTGTGCGCTATCCGCGCAAAGTGAAATGGGAACAGCGAAACACGTCGCGAGCAGTTCAGCTTAGGACATCTGCCTGTTGCATCAACTACAGGCGCGCTCTTCCATCTTGCGATTGTTTGCTTTTGTTTAATTTGATTTTCGCTTCCTTACTTTGCGGCTGGAGTGCCACATTTATGCTTTTCGCCGATCACAACTTGCCCAGCGTAGTTATGATAGCGGCAGCGACTGAAGCGAGCGTTCCTACCTGCTTGGTTTAACAGCATACTCTATAGGGCGAGTTAGAAGTAGTTCTATTCTAAAGCTCCCTATGATGCTTGATCAGGCAGCCTGAAATTCCTCGGCTTTTCACATCAGCTTGGCTTCCGTGAGAGTGTATAGAGAGAATGGCGCTGTGTGTTCACAAAAGCGTTGCAGTTGTTCTGAATAAAGTCATTTTTCTCCGCAAAGAGAAAGTACGGGCTTGAGCGCACGTTTGGATTCATGTATAAATGCTCCTTAAAATGCAGCCAATGCAAAATCATAGAAGACGAAGCCTTTTTTCTTGAACTGGTCAACCTTTATTTTTTCGCAGGATCGGCCCTGTTGGATCTTGAAAGAAAAATAAAAGCGCTGCAAGCCATGGCGCTATAAGCGCTCGGCTTCCATACGCCGTCGACAGTCGCTGCCGCCAGAGAAGCTGCGCTGCGTCAGTTGCTCTCTGTTGCGCTCCAGTGGCAAAGCGAAAAAAAGAACTCTAAAGAAAACAGCAGAAAGAGTGTCGATAACCGTATGCAGGCGCCTATCACTGAGCGACAAGCAGACAGACTAATTGGACCGTTCGCCACGCGTTCCGCCATTCGCATTTCATTTGACGCTGATAGCACTAGCGACTCTACCGTATTGTAGAAAAATGGTCGTTCAAGTGCTTTCCTTCACCTCAGAACGTACTAACGCGTCGCAAGCCTAACTCAATTAGTTTTTTAGCTGGCGACGCTCATCTCAGAAATGAGTGCGGGGGCCATTCAGCATTGCCCTCGAAAAATTTTCCCGACAAAAAAACTCAGGCTGGCCAAATGAGTCATCTTGTTGACGACTTGATATATTTAGAGGTCGATGCGAATTGCGGGATAGTTATACCAGCGCCTACTCTATTTAAAAATAGAGGAGGCGCTGGTTAGTCGAGTAAGAGGGCTCTCCTAGCTGTCGCACTACAAGCGCGACAAGAGCTTCAAGGAAGAATTTATCTTTACCGCCGACCGTTGTTTGTCATCTCAAGTGCGCCAGAGACTATAGACATTGATGATTTCGCTTCAAAGAGTCTGTCCAGAGAACCATACAAATAGCCTCTTACGGTCATATCAATGACATTAACGCCAGTTCTTCCAAAGTTATAGGCATCAAAGGCACAGGAATTGGCTGGCTGGAAACCCTTTGAACGGACTGGCTAAGTGACACTTAAGAAAGGATGTTGTAAACATTAAAAATATCAGTCAAGGCTACACGTTTCATAATTTAAACTTCAAAGGTAGTCGACCTATATGCGTATTTACAGCATTAACCAGTTTGTTGATTGTTTTCACTGTGTAGGGAGGACACTGAACTAAACCGCCTGCATGAAGCCCAGAGATTACCTTGAAGAGTTTTAAAAGTTTCCAAGCCTCCTCTTTGACTATGTACTAAATGACTATGTACTAAAGCCTGCAAGTGACACTGAGCAGATGAGCACGATTAGTCCTTGAAACTACGAGCAACGGTTGTTCCTCATTGTACCACTATCGTAAAATTTTCGCAAACTATTTTTATGTACCTGGTCTCTGTTGTTAAAAGCTGATACTACACCGAAAGCTCGAAATTTCTATAAAGCAACAGCCTTGTATTTCACACAGGACAATTACTTGAAGGACAAAAGGTTTATCATTACATTAACATATAAACGAACTCCTTTTCTTAAGCCTAATGACTGGAATTGGTTAACGTAACCTACACAAAAGGCCTGAGTTTTTCCCAAACCACGGTCTGTTATCTAAAAGTACAAGCGACGCCCACTTGATGCTTGCGAGCATTCTTCCAGAAAAAACGTATGTAGTAATAAACGATGTGCGAAAACTAATATTTACAACTTTTTAAAAAGGAAACTTGGGACCTTCATGATTTCGACAAAGTTCAATGTGTCCACTGCAGGGTGAATATCTCGAAGGCTAGTGCTAGTTTTAGAAGTGACAACTACGCTGTGGGAAAAGCGGCTACGGTTTTTGCACATCTCCGCAGCGCGCAGCGGCTTCCTGGTGTGTGTCATGACGTCATTTATGGTCTCAGTCTATTTTGGAGGCATAAATAATTTATTAGGAGAAAGAAAACCAAAGCCTGCGTAGGCAAAGTCCGCAAAGCGTTGTTTGGCAGCACCCAATAAAACACAACAGTGTGTGAACAAAGGGGATTGAAGTTTCAAATCTTCCCACCCTTGACTTCATCTTCAAGCTCATCTACAATTTTCTGACGCTCGCGATTGTTACCGTTTCAAACATTACCTGAAGAAGCAAGCCAACTCTTTGTTACAGCCGTTCAAATTTATTCAAATCTGAGTGTCATGAAAATCCAAAAAAATTAATGTAGATTCGCCCAGCTAATCCCGGATATAAAAAGCGAAAGCGAGATTAAGGTCTCTGCTGACCCACGGAACCGGTTATGAGCCTTTACTTTTGTAAAAATGAACGGTTTTAGCAAAGCTGTCAACGCCAATGAAATCTGTGCACACCGTCGGCTCACTTGTTTTATTTGGTTTCTGAGGAAACGAAATGGGACAGTAACCGTCTCACATATCCCGGTGGGCACCCGAACCGCGCCGTAAAGGAAGGGATAAAGGAGGGAGAGAAAGAGGAAAGAGAAAACTGAACAGCAGTTAAGCAGCGCTGCGCCTTCCCCCAAATAATATTAATTGTGTTATTTGAGGAAAGGCGCGGTGCTGCGCAGCGGTGGAACACCTGTGGCTCGGTGTGTAATAGTGGCGCATGCGCAGTAGTGACTAGGGAGCGAGAGAGATAGAAAATTGGCAGTGGCTTAGTTCGGCTATTCCCGGATATACGTAGTGAAAGCTAAGGCTTAGCGTTGACTAATCTTGATTGCAAGTCCAGGTGAGTCTGGTTGTCTATGTTGTTGTCGCATTAAAGAGGACACAATTGTGGTTGCGGCGCACGCGAGGTCTCGTTTTCAATCTTTCGGCATGTCGTCAAGCGTGCGACGCAGCTGGCGAAGTGAGCGGAGGCGAGCGCAACGATGACGAACACGGTGGGACGTCATACCAAACGGCGGCGGTGGCGAGCCGCGGGGTGTGACGTCGTGCCAGATGGCGCGGCGAGCGCGCAAAAACACAACAACCATCTCAAATTTCTCGGTGAACATAATAATAATAATAATATAAATAATAATAATAATAATAATAATAATAATAATAATAATAATAATAATAATAATAATAATAATAATAATAATAATAATAATAATAATAATAATAATAATAATAATAATAATAATCAATCAATCAATCAATCAATCTTTATTTTTCGGTGCCCAGGAACAACCCAAAGGTCTTGGTGCTGGTACACCATTCACACGCACAAAATGTAAATTTGTCTTCCACAAAGGAAGAGACTCACGGGAGTTAATGCAGCAGTCAAGGCGATAGAAAAAAAGACATATAAACTAGGCGTGACAGCAAGCATAAAGCAAAAAAGTGAAAACAAGAAAACAGCGAGAACAGCGGTAAATGGAAACAGCTAGAACAGGGAATAATAATAATAATAATAATAATAATAATAATAATAATAATAATAATAATAATAATAATAATAATAATAATAATAATAATAATAATAATCAATCAATCTTTATTTTTCGGTGCCCAGGAACAACCCAAAGGTCTTGGTGCTGGTACACCATTCACACGCACAAAATGTAAATTTGTCTTCCACAAAGGAAGAGACTCACGGGGGGTAATGCAGCAGTCAAGGCGATAGAAAAAAAGACATATAAACTAGGCGTGACAGCAAGCATGAAGCAAAAAAGTGAAAACAAAAAAACAGCGAGAACTGCGGTAAATGAAAACAGCTAGGACAGGCAACAGACATATAAACAACTATTGAAACAATAAACAAAGAGAATGAACACAAGAACGACCGATAACAGCCAAGTACAGCAAATAGCAAAATACAAACAAGAATAAAGCCAATACTAATATGAACGAATAAGGAACCTCTGAAATACAAGCTAGAAATACAACCATACACAATAAGAAATGTAATTAGTTAACGCGTTACAGACAGTCAGGCGTGAGTACACAGTATTAAAGAAATAACATTAATGAAAACAAGTAGACGTGATGAACAATTAAGGAGAAAAAAAAAACAATATAATACCAGTCCAAATGCACAAGTGTAGTAAAGTCAAAATGCATGAAAGGGGAAGTTATGTATGAGAAAAAGAGTGCTCAAAGTGGAACGTCACGGACATCCAATATAAAAGAAGGGAGAGAATTTTCGAATATATCAAGGTGAGGACAAAGAGAATTGAACAACTTTTGCATTCTGTCCAGAGGGGAGAGGTAGTGCAGGGGCGCAGAAACTTGGAATGGTCTGAATTCCCTTATGCTCTTTCGCGGTACACGCAAAAGGATACGCGCTAGGAGCTGAGGGCATAGAATGTGACCATGAAGAAGTTTATACAAGAAAATTATATCTGCCCTCACGCGACGGCAGCTAAGAGAAGGAAGCTGCAGTGAGTTACTCCGCCTGGGACGAGAGCTGGAAGTTTTGCAAGAAAACCGATGTTGAAATATGCGTAAAAACTTTAGCTGAACTCTGTCGATTTTTTCACAGTTCGACTGGCAAGTGCCGTTCCAAACAACAGACGCATATTCCAAAAGCGGCAAGCATATGGAGAGGTAGAGCTTTAAGAAAGGAAGTGGGGCTCGAAACTCTCTCGAAAGCCTGCAGATGAAGCCAAGTGTACGCATAGCCCGCAGAGCAATGCGTTTTGTATGAGAGGAGAAGCTGAGGCTGCGGTCGAAAAGTACGCCGAGGTCATTAATTTCATCAACCCTCGGCAGCAGCCTACCATTCACAGAATAAGAGTAGAGAAGACTGTGCGTTTTACGCGTAAATGAGACAACCTTGGTTTTAGATGAATTGAGAGTGAGCCCATTCTTCAAGCACCAATCAGAGAAGGCGGATATGTCCGATTGCAATGACAAGCAATCATGAAGAGTATGTATTGCCTTGAACATTTTTATATCGTCCGCATAAAGGAGAAACGAGGAGTTTTTGACAACGGAGGAAACGTCATTGATAAAAACAGAGAACAGAAGCGGGCCTAATACCGAGCCCTGAGGAACTCCGCTGGTTGGAGTGTAAACAAATGAGGTCTGTCCATTTACACTGACAAAGCAGGACCGATCAAGAAGATAGTTGCGTAGGAGGGCTACAATTGAAACGTCGATCTCAAACAGCAGAAGCTTTTGAAGAAGTAATGAGTGAGTAACAACGTCGAAAGCTTTGCTCAAATCACAGTACACAGCGTCTACCTGACTCCTCTGAAGGACTTCAGCTGATGTATACGTCATAAAAGTCACAAGGTTAGTTGTAGTAGAACGACCTTTTATGAAACCATGCTGATTATGTATGATTACATTTTTGAGGTGGAAGGAAAGTACTTTGTGCAAAGCTAATTCAAAAAGCTTAGAGGTTGCACAAAGAAGAGAAATGGGGCGGTAGTTCGAAACATCAGATTTGTTTCCTGATTTGAACACAGGGAAAACACGCGTCGTTTTCCACACGCGGGGGAAGGCAGAATTTTTCAAACAGTTATTAAATATCGTGGTTAAAACAGGGACGAAGGTACTACTGAAGGCTTTTATTATGGCGGCTGGAATGCCATCAGGTCCAGGGGACAAAGATGGTTTCAAACTCTTAAGACTCTCACTCACTAACTTCTCGTCAAGAAGAACAGAATTAGGTGCGCCAGCTGGAAGGCATACAGAATCGCAACGTGGAGATTTGTACACGGAGGAAAAGTGTTGAGCAAAGCCGTCAGCAACATTCCGAATAATAATAATAATAATAATTTATTGCCACAGCATATTGAAATACATACAGAATCGGGCCTGTCAAAGCCAAAAGGAGGCTTGCAGGACTAGGCCCGGCAACATCGGCGAGCGAAAAGCGACGGCAATACAAGTCACATAATAAAGTACACACACTGAATACATATTATGAAGAGAAAAAAAAACTACAAATCTCAAGTGTCATTTGTTTTCTGGCACAAACGCTTTTCACAGAGTTTTAATCATGCGTTTAATAGTTGCCTTAGAAGTAGCGGATAACACATCATCAGGAAGGCTATTGAATAATGTAGGGACGTATACACAGCGTCTTGCTTTGCCGTATCTGGTCGCGTATCTATGGATCTTAAAGCGTTGGGCTTTACGTAGCGTTCTGGCCAACACTGATTTTGTCTTGAACGCAGGATTCCAGAAGTGTCGGAGAACAACGGTTTGTTTATATAAGCGCTCAAAGGAAGGAAGACCAAGGATATTAAATAAGTTATCTGAAGGTGGAAAGGAATGTGCATAGGCGGTACTTTTCAACATACTTTTTAAGAGCGTGTCTACACGGTCATGCCACTTTTAAGAGCAGTGCGCGAACAGTGTGATGCCGTATCTCAGAACACTGTATGCTAGAGCGTGCATGATTGTCTTTTTTACCGATAATGGTATGAAAGATTTAACAGTAAACAGTAACCAGGCAGTGCTACGCAATTTGCTACAAATGTGAGCCAAGTGACTTATTATTAATAATAATAATAATAATAATAATAATAATAATAATAATAATAATAATAATAATAATAATAATAATAATAATAATAATAATAATAATAATAATAATAATAATCAATCTTTATTTTTCGGTGCCCAGGAACAACCCAAAGGTCTTGGTGCTGGTACACCATTCACAATCAATCAATCAATCAATCAATCAATAATAATAATAATAATAATAATAATAATAATAATAATAATAATAATAATAATAATAATAATAATAATAATAATAATAATAATAATAATAATAATAATAATAATTGGGTCTCAGGGAAAGGAAATGGCGCAGTCTTATATATCGGTGGGCACCTGAACCGCGCCGTAGCACCTCAACTTTGGTGGGAATAATAATAATAATAATAATTGGTTTTTGCGGAAAGGAAATGGCGCAGTATCTGTCTCATATATCGTTGGACACCTGAACCGCGCCGTAAGGGAACGAATAAAGGAAAATTGGTTTTTGAGGAAATAAAATGGTGGAGTAATTGTCTCACATCTCTGGGTGTCCAAAGGCTATTGCTACAGAGCCTCTCAGAGCCTCATGAGCGCTCTGAGGTGCGCGCCCTGCGATCTTATTCAGACATAAATAAAGCACTTGTGATACGCCTGCCATGCCAGCTGGTCGTTGCCTATTGGTGATTCATGCGGGACAGCACGCTGAATACCCTCGCTTTTCTTCTATAGGCTGCGCCCGCCGAGGCTGCCCCGCACCAAAGCGGTTTTTGTAAACTTTGAAAGAAAAACGGTAACATTGATTGCCACTGACCGAATGTCACGTTTTTTCCAGCCCAAACATGCACGACCGCAACCGACGGCAAAATGCAGCGTTTACCTGGCCATAAACCCACTGCGGTGGCTGAGTGGTTAGGGCACTCGTCTACTGATCCGGAGTTCCCGGGTTTGAACCCGAACCCGAATATACTACAGATTCGGTTAAGAACTACGGATGCGTTTTGTCGTTTTTGTTTTTTTATATTACATTAACAAAACCAATTTTTTGCCCCCGATAAAAGCGCTGTAAAGCAAGTAAAACAAAAATACACCACCAGAGGTTGTGACTGCCTTTTCCATCGAAGGACTTTGCACCTCTCCCTCAACATGCTGCTTCCTAGAACTCAACACTTATGACAGTATCTGAGAGCGTCTTTGCGGGATCGATCCGATAGAGTCATTGAACTCTATAAGCGTTGGTTTCGGTCCCAAGGGAGGATGCGTTCGTTTCACGTGTAGCAGGGAGTGCGCACCGTCAGCTTGTGGAGGAGTACCGGGCGGCGACGCCAGATGGCGCCAGATTCCCGTCAACAGCGCGCACTTCTAGCTTGCCGTGACCAACAAGCGCGCCAGGAGTAACGGGCGATGGTTGGCGGTAAGTATAGTAGCGGTACGCGGTATGCTAAATGGCTCATATATTGAGCAGGCTTTCACACCGTCTCAGTACATCGAGCTCGAGTTCGGATCCACAAGTAAGGGAACGTCATTGAACAGTAATCCTTTCTGTGCAGTCGATGTGACGATGAAGCATCGCTGGGTCAGCTGGGCTTTCACATGGTTGTTTTAACCATGCAAATGGCGCTGCCAGCCTTGGCATGAACGAATTACAGAGAACAGGCAACCATGGAGCGCAAACTTCCGGCACGTGCTCAGATAGGCTGTTTTGATTGGTCGTACTAAGTGTCGTCCTTGCCAGAGTGAAATGGGAATGAGAAGTTGCGCGAAAACCGAGTTGAGGGCAGCATTTTGTTTGTGTGTATTTTGAAATTTCTTCGTTGAATAACTCCCGTTACTATGCATCGATTCTCGTAATTCGTTTTGAGTCAGCGTCTGTGTGACATAAAGAGTCCATCTGATGTGTGTAACCGGCATCCGTTCAAGCGGCGTTTCGCAGCCCCTTTCAGGCGACACCTCTGTCTCACCACCGCCACATGTATCAAAGCAAGAATGAGGCGTCCGCATATTGAAGGAGCCAGTTATGCGCCCTACCTTTCCTCAAAGCCATCGCCGTCTAGAACATTGTCAACGCCAACACCAATGAACACAGTGAACGCCCGCATCATTCGCTCTGTATATGCTGGATTAGCCGAGCTAATCCACATTAATTTTTTTTCTCTCTCTCGCCCCCTAGTCAATACTGCGCATGCGCCACTAGTAGCACCAAGCCACAGGTGTTGCGCCGATGCGCAGCGCCGCGCCTTTCTTAAATATCCTACTTTCAATTCTAAGTCTCCTCTTTCTTCTTTCCCTACATCCTTTATCCCTTTCTTTACGGTACGGTTCGGGTGTCCATCCAGTTGTGTGAGGCGGTTAATGTGCCATTTCTTTTCCTTACCAACCAAAGAAAATAAGAGAGCCGACGGCGTTCACAGAGTTCATAGGTGTTGACAACTATGCAAAGGCCGTTCATTTTCGCGAAAGGAAAGGCGCACAACCGGCTCCATGGGTTAATAAAGACCTCAATCTCGCTTTCATGTACGTGGCATGGCGTTGGTGTCCAAATGCGAAAGCCTGTTTCGACTGCGTTACACACATTGGATAGGCAGCGCTGCCTCCCTGCCACCCTAGAGGGCGGCATGCAGTTAATGGTTGATCGCGAGAGATTGATCACTACATGAACGCTGCGGCCTAGCTATTGCTGTAGTGCCGTATGTCAGCCTCAACGCTGTCAGCCCTAATGCTTTAAGGCCACATCTCTCTCTCACCACCGCCACATGTATCAATGCACGAATGATACGTCCTCGTATCCAGGGAGCCTGAACCGCGCCGTAAGAGAAGGAATAAAGGAGGGAGTGAACGAAGAAAGGAAGAAAGAGATGCCGTAGTGATGAACTCCGGAATAATTTCGGCCACCTGGGGTCTTTAACGTGCCCTCACATCGCACAGCACACGGGCGCCTTAGCATTTTGCCTCTATAAAAACGCAGAATCCGTGGTGGGGTTGGAACCTGGGAACTCCGAACCAGTAGGCGAGCGCCCTAACCACTGAGCCACCAAGGAAAAGAGTTCCTCTGACAAGAAATTCATCAGCTGCCTTCAAAGACGGCCAAGGATTGGCCATACAGCGTGGCGTCGAAAGCCACCAGCGACGGTGGTGCATCGATTGCGCCGTAAACTAATAATACCCGCCACAATCAACAGGCGAGCAAAACGGCCGCTGGGGAAGAGGCCGCGGGATACAAAGCTCGAAATGCGCTGTCCACGGAATCCTGCATAAATCGCTAGCAAAAGGACACGCGCCACCACGCAATAGACTCTATCGTGGCGATTAGATTCCGGAAGCGAGAAATTCGGACAGGTGCTGAAGCGTAAAACACCTAACCGCTCTGGCCGGTCACAAGTAGGCATCACTGCCCAACCAAGTTCCCAAAGTCGCGTAGATGGTCAGGGAGAGGCGGCAACGCTGATCGTGCCTATTGAATGTGGCGCATCGGTGAGCGGCGAGCCGTCGGCACAACAGGCAACAACAGCGAGCCCATAGTGCACACCACATGTTCTGCAGCGATGTTGACATCAGGTGCTACTGCGCTTACATGTCTGAAAAAGGCCGCTGACTTAATCTAGAAGGCGGTAGGCTGCTCTGATTGAGGTCAATGATTAACAGAGACCGAGGGATTCAAAAATCGCAAAGGAGGGCCCAAAAATTACAGCGCTAGGGCTCGCGCCAGAGACGCGTCCCCCAGCGGGCTACGCAAAATGCACTTCAAAGCTAACAACGCTAACTAGCTCATAACAGCGTGGTTCAGGTGTCCAAAGATATATGAGACTGCGCCATTTCCTTTCTCCAAAACCAATTATAATTAAAGCTAACAACAGGGGACTTGATGGACAAAGTTTAAAAGGCAAAACCACCTCTCTCCTATAGTTGTCAAAGGACAGCACGAGCCGCAAGCTTTGTTCTGCCTGACAAAAAAAGAAAAACTGTACATAATCTGCACACGCCTTTCGACGCGCAGGAATGGTTTTAACAATGTGGCAGAGGTACCAGAAGGCACCCAGCACGTCCGACTGAACCAGGTAGCGCCTCTCAAGCAGAGGCCGGTCAGATGTCTGGGCCCTCCGCGCACGAGCTGTAATGCTCTCTACGAGCGAAGACCACATACCATCCCATACTCCTGCGCAGTCATCGGCCACACATAAAATGGGAATCTGCGCACACTACGGCAAAGCTATCGCACATGTAATACGTCTCTGAAGAGACACCACAAACGTTAATGACCCTTTGAATAATTGAGAGCAGCCCCCGACAAGGAGACGTACTCGCGCCCTTCATTTGCTCAAAGCCATAAATAATTGGATTTTGGTGGAATGGAAATGGCGCAGTATCTGTCTCATATATCTTTGGACACCTGAACCGCGCCGTAAGGTAAGGGATAAAGGAGGGAGTGAAAGAAGATAGTAACGAATAGGTCCGTAGTGGAGGGCTCCGGAATAATTTCGACCACCTGGGGATCTTTAACGTGCACTGACATCGCACAGCACACGGACGCCTTAGCGTTTTTCCTCCATAAAAACGCAGCCGCCGCGGTCGGGTTCGAACCCGAGAACTCCGGATCAGTAGTCGAGCGCCCTAACCACTGAGCCACCGCGGCGGGGCATTCAAAGCCTTCGCCGTCTAGAATATTCTCAACGCCAACGCCAACGCCAATGAACACATTGAACGCCGACGTCTTTCGCTTTGTATATACTGGATTAGATGAGCTAATACACAATAATGTTTGTATTGCAAGCATATAAATTCGGACATTCGTTGATTATAGATTGCTGTTATACTTAATACCGGACTTCTTTTAAAGTATGCGGAAACAAAGTCATATCTAGGCAGTTCGTATATGACACGAAGGCCATTTTTTGTGAAATATAAACCTTTTCTAGATTTGTTTTCGTACCCGCTTACCATACCAACAAACATCTCACATATCGGTAGACACCTGAACAGCGCCGTAAGGGGAGGAATAAAGGAGGAACTAAGAGAAGAAAGAAAGAGGTGGCGTAGTGGAGAGCTCCAGCATAATTTCGACCACGTGAGGATCTTTAACATGCACTGACAAGTCACAGCACACAGGCATCTTTCCGTTTCGCTTGTATCGAACTCGGGTACTCCGGGCAGTAGCCGAGCGCCCTAACCACTGAGCCACCGAGGCGGGTTAAATTTTGTAGCGAGATACACTGGGCTACCAGTCGAGCATATTGCGTTGGCCGGGAGAGGACAGTTGTGCGCATGTACCGTTACCAACACAACCAAAGGCGTCTAGCGGGTGCGCCGCGCACTTTGTCGCCACCTCGCCGCAGACCGCTCTAGCACTCGAACCGCGCGTCGCAGCCCAGGTTTGCGTATAAAAGGTGTAGATTCAATGGGCGGCTGTATCACAACGTTCGACATGGATGCAGAGAAAGAGAGTCCAGAGGCTGCTTTACGGCGGTATAGAGAAGAGAAGATTAACTCTTCCGATCCTGAGGCTGTCGCCTGCCACTTGGCTAATCAACAAAGAGAGAATGAGGGCGAGAAGGCGAAGAGAGCTACGGAAACGCCCGAACAGAGCGAGGAATGGCTTACCAAATGCAGATGATAGTCGCTGATATGGAGCCCAATGTCACAGTGGCCACAAATATACAGTGGCCACAACAAGCTCAGCACGGGAAACGTGCCTCTTGCTACGTATATAGTTATAGGCGAGCTAAGCCACTGCTATTTTTTTTTACATTGAAAATTTATCTTGGTTATGAGGAAAGGAAAGGTCACAGTAACTGTCTCACGCATGTCGGTGGACAACCGAAAAGCGCCGTAAGGAAGGAGTAAAGGAGGGAGTGGAAGAAGGAAGAAAGGCGCCGTAGTTTAGGGCTCTGTTATAATTTCGACCGCGTGCGGGTCTTTAATGTGCACTGACATCGCACAACACGCGGTTGCGTTTTACATTTCGCCTCCACGAAACGCTGTGGTCGCGCTTCCCCGGCTAAAATTAGCCGAGCAACCTTCCCACTCGAGCATCGAGATGCGTCTTTGACTTATAAACATTAACAAATAGCCCGCTGGTCGCAGACAACTTAATCCGCTTCTACGGTTGCCAGATATTTTATGCAGGGATATTAAATGTTTTTACATTTCAGCAGTACAGGATCTTGTTTAATCAAATAATAGCTTCACAGAGCACTCAATTTGCGATGCTTTTAATATACGCGGAGAAGTTTTTCTGAAGGGATTTATATCTGGAGTTACATTAAAATCTCTCTTATTTTTGAAAGGATGTTGCGCTGATTGCTAAATTGTGCGACAGCGCGCTGGCATCAGGTGGCTTCATGCGCAATGGAATCCCGCTAGAAACTGTTTGCTATGCGCTGTATGCGCTGCATCGTGATCAAAGTTGCTATTGTGTAGTGTACTCGACTTTACATATAAAGGTGCTAATGCAGTAAGCCTAAAGAATAAAATGTAGGAGTATTTGTGTCAGTCGTGCAAAGACCGATATTAGAGCGAGAGCTCTACTTGTACATAACCCTCCTCCGGCGTGTTTCAGCATATATTTTGGCTCTGCAAATTTACCTTTAAAGAGCCCCCTGTGTTTCAAACACGTACGCCGCGCTTGCCAGCTGTGCCAGCACTGTGGAGAGGAGTGGAGAAAGTAGTCACGTACGCCGTGGGTGCCCCAGAGCTAGACCTTGAAGGCGCGCTCACATTAGCAGGAAAACGCGCAACGCAGGACGTTTTCTGCGCGCCGTTTCCCGCACAAGCCGGTTTTTCTCCCGCAGACAGCCTGCTGTGCAGTCCCGCAGAGCGATGGGTCCTGTACCTATTTTTCCCGTGCCGCTGACGAGAACAGCCAATGGGCGCCGACCGTGAACCGTGACGTCGGTCCCAGTTAAGTGACCCCGTCGGCGGAGACGGAGGCTGAGCGCGTCCGGCCGGCCATGCGGTCGGCCGGGCACTCGGCGGCTGCTTTGCCGGCATGAACATGCGACTTGAGACGGTGCAGAAGCGACGGTGCAGAAGCAGCGAACAAACAAGTATAAGTACGATTACTGCAGCCAACAGCTCATCGTTCGAACCAGTCATCCTCGAGACAAAAAGGGCGACGGGAGCAGAGCTAGCAGACGATCAAGACGACGACGCGAGGAAAGAGCGCTCTTTCCAGTCTTCTGTGGTGTCACGTGACTATCCCCTTCTCTTTCTGCTCGTTCGGGTCGTCCCTCATCGCCTCCTCTCTCTATATTCCAAGACAACCGCAGCTAGAAAACGCGCGCAGTGTGAGCGTCATTCCGAGGAGCTGCGAGGCAGCGTCGACGTTGACGCTGTGCCGCTGCGAAAAGCTTCCCGCTAGTGTGAGCGCGCCTTTACACCACAGGGCGCACCGCAGCGGAGGGCTCCGACATTCGTGCGCTCCCGGGCCGTCGCCGCGTTGCATGCAGGAGGAAAGGAGGGTTCCCTGGTGCTCTTAGTACCCCCTCGGTGACGCCACACACTTGACCGAGTGCAGCTGAAAAGCGTCTGACTGCATAGCATGCACAAATCATGAAAATGGGTTGTGCATAATTAATATTAAAGATGAACCCGCCGCGGTGGCTCAGTGGTTATCGCGCTCGGCTACTGATCCGGAGCTCCCTAGTTAGAACCCGACCATGGCGGCTGCGTGTTTATGCAGGCAAAACGATAAGGCGCCCATGGGCTGTGCGATATCAGTGCGCGTTAAATATCCCAAGGTGATTGAAATTATTCCGGAACCCTCCACTACGGCACTTCTTTCTTCCTTTCTTCTTTCACTCCCTCCTTTTTTTCCCTTGTCTTACAGCGTGGTTCTGGTGTCCGGCGATATATAAGAGATACTGTACCATTTCTTTTCCCCAAAAATCATAAATTCTTTTCATTAACCATCGCCCGCTGCTATAGCTCTGTGGTTAGGACTCTCGGCTACTGATCCGGAGTTTCCGGGTCCGAGGTCGACCGGTGCGGCCGCATTTCGATAGAGGCGAAACGCAAAGCCGGCCGTGTGCTTTGCGATGTCCGTGCATGTTAAAGACCCCCAGGTGGACGAAGTTATTCCGTAGCCCTCCGCTTCGGCACCTCTTACTTCTTTTCTTCTTTCACTCCCTCCTTTATCCCTTTCCTTACAGCGTGGCTCAGGTGTCCGCCTATAACCGAGACAGGCACTACACTATTTCCTTTCCCCGCAAAAAATATTTGCGGGTGACCGAAATTATTCCGGAGCCCTCCACTACGACACCTCTTTTTTTCTTTCTTCTCTCATTACTCTTTTATCCCTTCCCTTACGGCGCGGTTCAGGTGTCCGCGGAAATGTGAGACAGATACTGCGCCATTTTTTACCCAACAGCCAATTCAGTTCAGTAGAATGCCGGAGCAATTTCATGTGTTCAATGGAGCTCTGGTTCTATTCGCTGAAATGCCCAGTCGCCCACACCCAATGTATGAAAGAATGAAAACATTATTGGTGTATCGAGAAGGAGCCCCAAATCTCCTGTCCCGGGACGCACGCCACTTACGCGTGCAGGGCATGCTATGGACACTAAGGACAAGTGAGGTTACGTTGTTTTTTCACGGCCTCACCCGCAAGGTGGGTGGCTTGCTCTTGGATAGCCGGGCCCTCGCTCTGCAGCAAAACTACCCAGGCTTCTTTACTGCTTATGTTTAAGCCAACGCCAGAGAAATCGGCACATTCCCAAATTATGTGATCAAGAGTGCCCCTTTCTATGCAATTTTTATATTTAGAGTTGTTTTCATCCCTGTTCTGTGTCATGTAGCCAATGCTCCTGGCCATACAAGGCGCGGTGAGGTGGTGGTTGTGGTGAACAGTTTAATGCACGCAGAGGAATTTAGGACACGCAGGTCCTTGGGCCCCCGCACTGCTCCACTGCACACAAATGTTTGTTCCGGAGGCTCATGATGCTGGCAGCCTGGCCTGTGGCGATGGCTTGCTTGGTCCTCGGAGCGCAGTATGGTCTCCCAAGGCTCCCAAATGGTAAGGTGCTCCAGGCCCCGCGTGGGATGATCCGCTGGGCAGAGGAAAAGGCTATGATCGAGAGTGGCTTTGGGGTGGTAGCCGAGTGTACAGGAGGGGTTTGTGTGGACTTGGTGATAGCGGGAGCGTATATAAGGTCAGGGTAAGGTGCGTGTTTGGAGCTGCCTCCAAAGTTTCTGGTGATAATTGTCGAGGGAGGCATGGGGTCGAGGGTAGAGCCGGCGCTCAGCTTTGCGGCCTGCGTCACTGAATGAATGCATGCACTGCCGTTGAGAACCCTAGATAGGAAACCGCCGGTGCCCGGTTGAGAGAACCTCTGGCTAAAGTGAAGTGGTGGCAGCCTCGTTTCTGGGATTGCCTGAGTGGACAGGAACCAATATAAGCTCCATGGGGCAAGGCGGGTGTGCGGCGAGAGAGTTCAGTATGCGAAATGCAGAGACGTAAACTCTCCCGCGAGCAAAATTTAGCGTGGCAGTTTTAGAGTCTGACAGTATACACCGGGCCTCCGTGTGCGTGATGGCTAGGGCAATGGCGGCCTCTTCAGTCTCCTCCTGAGTGGCAGTGGGGGATATGTCAAGGGTGGCATTCGGTTGAAGGGAGGGGTTTGTGATGGCTACAATCCCGTCCTCGCATGTGCATGCGGCTTCCATGAACACGACATACGGCTCCGTGCCTTTGTGTTTGTGGAGCGCCCGTGCGCGAACTCTGCTGCGGGTTTCGTGGTAGGTAGGGTGCATGTTTTTGGGGAGAGGTTTAATAAGTAGTTCGCGGTGAATGTAGTGGGAGGCCTGGAGCTGTGTGAGATCCGGGGCTGGTATCCTAATAGCGAGGGTGTATAGGATGTCTCAGCCGGTGGTGGTTCTCGCGAGACTATGTATTGAGCCTGTCGGTCGGCCTCGGTAAGCTCAGCTATCGTGTTCTGTAGGCCTAGCTGGAAGATCTTTTTGGTTGAGTTTTTTAGGAGTAGCTGTAGTGTTGTCTGAAATGCTGTTCAGGTCATATTGTGTGATGTTCAAAAAGAGGTGCCCTTGGAAAATAAAACATTGAAACAAGCTTTGTGTCTACACCACCAAAGATATCGCTCGACATTAGGTTCAGCTGCCGTGAACCCGGGGCAGGAAGGTCGTCGTTGCGAATCCCACACATATAATGGGCTTCGTCTCGTTACTAAATTTATCCTCGGAAAAATGTCAGGTCATCTGAAAATGAAGAGTGGTGTTTCAGAGAAGTAAATGGTGCAGTAACTGTCTCACGTATCTTGATGCTTACCGAACCGCGCTTTAAAAAGACACTGAGGAGAGAATGAAGTTGGCTTGTATCGATAGAATACCAGCTCTTGACCACAAGAACACCACTCTTACTGAAAACAAAGCTCTTGTAAGGTAGAAAATGGCAAGAACCAAAATACATGTATCGCCGCCACAGGCCAATCTCGCAGGTACAAGCGTGATTACGACATAGGAAAAGAGACGCCACCTGGGAGGAATTTTCGTTCCTGTATGGGACCGCGAATCGCTGAGGCTGACAATGGAATGTTCCGAGATTCAATTTTGAAGAAAGCTTTGTTTTAAAACCAATAGTGCATTTTATCACACAAGGAAGACATACAAAAGGCAACCTGAATGTTGGAAGCAAAGAAACCAATGCTTAGCGGCGCCACAGGCGGCCAGGAGAGTTTCTATTTTTTTATGGCGCTTCGCATCAATGAGCTTTGCGTGCCCCGTGGTTGTTTTTTTTTTTTCACGCGCCTCAATTGACAAGCGCCGAACAGCATAGAAACTCCAAGTGCTGCTTCAAGTACTAGTTAACCTTTGAAGGAGCCTATTGATTGCCACGGTCGACGAAAAACTATGATGGCACGATGGTCGGCGATCGTACAAGGCTGTTCACAGTATAAACAGCCCTTGTGTCTTCGCACGCTCTCCCAGCAAAACATTTTCGGCTGTGCCAGTCAACTTCAAACTACTTCAAACTTCAAACAACGGAAATCGTTTATTAAGGACGGGAGACAAGGTAGAAGGCAGTTATGAAAAATTGCTAATGGTCTAGCTCTGTTAGGCTAGGATATACGTAGCGAAAGCGTGGGGACTTCTGCATCGGAAAAATGCATTATAGATGCGCCATTATTCATGGTTAAACCGTGTGCCGTCGTGGCGAAGTGGTAGCGTCTCCGCCACAAAGGCCCTGGTTGGATTCCGAGCCTCGGCACAGGTTTGTTTTTTTATTCAGTGAGTGGGCGGGGGGTTTCAGTGGTTTCCTTAAATGCCGCCACCGAATACGTTGGTTAGCAGTTAAGCGCAGGCTCTTTTAAGGCGCGTTTATACTCCGGCGTAACCCGCGCGCGCGCGCTGCGCGGCGACGTCACGTCGGCCAAAGCGAGACCCCCTATACTCCAACTGCGCTTGATCACCGACGCGTTCGGCGGCTTCGTCGGACTCTGACCGCACTGGCGGAGACTTAAAGCATGTGTCTATTTCGCGCCGAGTGCGCTAGCCTCCGCCGGCCCGGCCTGACCGATTCGGCTCCGCGGCGAGGTGCGCGTTGTGACGTCATTCAATAGCTTCGGCGTGTGGGCGGAGCTGTTCTTTTCGAGCTCGGGACTAATTTAGTCCCTTCACAGTAGACACTTGAAGGTACATGCAAGTGGGCGAGAGAGCCCGATCCAGTGGGCCCCGTATCTCCTGAAACGCGTGGAAGCCGTTGAAGCGTCGTGCGTCGGCTTTACTGTCAAGCCGACAACTTTAAACGCGAGAGCCCTTGAGCACCCATCTGTTTTTTGTGGCAAAAAATAAATAAATAACCTGTGCCTTGCAACAGTGCGAGACCTCGACGCCGCCTGTTACACAGTGCTACCACTTCGTTCAAGGAATCACAATCCGTTGGCCCCAATGCTCCGGCCAGCATCCGATGGGCGCAAGGCGCCGACCTTGTCCTGGCCCCTCGCGACTCCCCGCACTGGGGTTCTGATATTTAATTTGCAACGGCTGCTCACGGCGGAAGGGGGAAACGACCCGCCGGCACCTAACCTCACCGTGCTCCCTCAAAAGCATCGCACGCTCTGTGGGGCTGAGGTCGCTGAAATGCAGGCCGGAGTTTTTGCGAGAACTTCGTTGTCGGGTTCCGGAACGGGATCCATCGTAACGCTGGCATGACGCCGGTGCAAACGTAGACGAAGCGACACTAGCGACCCCCGATAGATGCCTTCAACGTGCGGTGGCAGTAGATTGCATTTCGGCTGCTGCTACACCAGGTTTCTGCTAGCAGCAGAAATCACGGAGTCTGCGTGTACATCACGTTTCACGTCATTCCGTCCGATGACGTCATAGGAGTGCGCCGTGACGTCATAAGAGTTCTCGAGTTTGAATCGGAGCAGCGGGAAAAACTTTTTTAACTTCGAATCCAAATTTTTTTTAAATAATACATGTTTCGCTCCCGGACAAGCCGCAACAAAGCCATGAAATGCCGAACCATCAGATTTTGCTATCAAAAACAAATTTGATAGAGTTCTCCTCACTGTCCCTTTAATGAAGGGATAAAGGAGGGAGTGAAAGAAGGAACACAGGGGTGCTGCAGTGGAGGTCTTCGAAATAATTTCGACCACATGGTGTATTACAAAGTAACAGTGGGCATGTGTCACCTCAATTATTGCCTACACTTTTTATAAGTTATAGATGTGCCAGTATGGCGGCCATCAAAGTCGCGTTCGAACCCGGCACTACTGAACCGGAGTGCCCGGCTTCGAACCCGACCGTGGTGGCCGTGTTTTGATGGAGGCCACAGGTGGTCAAAATTTTCCTGAGCCCTCCAATAGGGCACCAATTTCTTCCTTTCCCTCTCAGTCCCTCCTTTTTCCCTTACCTTACTACACGGCTGAGATGTCCTCCGATATATGAGACAGACACTGCGCCATTTTCTTTCCCCAAAGAACAAATTCTAATTTAATTTTTCTAATCTTTCCCGTGCACCATTTCCAACATTCTGCATCAAATAGGTGGCCGCCCCTTTACTATGTATAATGCGGTCATGGGATGTCGTCGTGCTTCGATGGCCGCTAAACTGGCATATATATAACGGATAAAAAGTATAGGCATTAAGTGACTCGCTACGGGCCCATTGTTGGTATGGGATACAGCTCGGTCAATTCGACTTTTATTGCAGACAGACGCCCTTGAAAAACGTAAGTAGTCCCATTACGTAACGTAAACGTAAGTAGAGCCATTTTCACTGGCCGCACGTGGATGAAACGCGACGACCAGCACCGACAAAACTGGATAACCAGAAATCAACGTTTCCAAGCTTCAGCCGGACACTGACTACATTGAAATTGGCCCACCAATCTTTGAGCAACGGGAGTCACGTGACGACGTGGAAATGTACTACGTGGGATTTGGAGCCGGCACACTGGCCGACGTGCACCCTATGCAACTTTTGCACATGCAAATTTGTTCTGGCTATCCTAGTATTATACGCAAACCTTTGCACGTGTTGCCGGCTCCACCCACACTAAGTGCAATTGTTTGTTGTAGTAAACATGTACATGGCTCTGTATGTCTCCAGCGTTTTAGCATGGCTGTGAACTGGGTGTTGTATTTGGAAGTGCTGCTACTACTTTCCGGAGATATTGAGCTTAATCCTGGTCATCTCACTGGAAGAGAGAAGGAACTGCTCAAGAGTTCACAAAGCGGTCAGGCAGCTATCATGGCTAAGTTGCATACGATTGATATAAGGATCGCGAAGCATGACGAAAATATAGGGGAAATAAGCAGTAAACACGATAAAGCTAGTGGACAGATTGAAGCCCTTGATAAATTTGTCATAAAACAGGGAAATGAAATTAAACACATAACACAACATGTAAAACCTTTACAGAGAGGAATGCTGATCTTTGTCATAAACTTAGTCAAAAGCATCTGCCAGTCAGACCTAGCAATTAAACTGACAACTGTGCAAAGGACGCACCGTGTCTGTCGTTATAGTGGTGACACTAGGTGACCTATAATTGAAAATTTCACTTCCTTTAAAGAAAAACAGTAAGTTTTGGGTATAGCGAAAAATTTTTAAGGGTTCGTCGTATAGCGTGGATAAACATTACTCACCAGAGACGAGAAATGTGCGGAAACGATTGTGGGAATACGAAAAACTTCAAGGAGCAGAAAAAAGTAAGATTAAATTTAACTATTAAACAGCGTGCGATAACAAGACGTACACAGGAAACTTGCAGAACTTGAAAACTTTGTCTCCAAGTTTCCTGTGTACGTCCTTTTAGCGCACGCTGTTTAATAGAGATGTACCAACTAGCCCGTCAGAAAGTTCTACTAAGTTAAACTACGACAAACTTCTCTTTGATGGAAAGGCTTTCACGTGGGACAAAGAAAAACAGGTGGTTCTTCCCTCCGTGGGACCAAGACGCCCCAGTGTGATAACGAATAGCCTCTGACGGGACTTAGTTGCCGTAGTGATTAACTGCAGAAGCATAGTAAATAAAGTTGATGAGTTTGCCAGTCTCCTTGAGTCCGTAAGTACCGACATTGTTTTTGGTACGGAATCATGCTTAGATGCATCAAGTCATGACAGTGAGGTATTCCCTAAATAATTCATTGCTCATCGTAAAGACAGGTCCCGCTATGGCGGGGAATCTTTCTGCTGATACATTCCTCTTTAAGATCATCGTTACAAGACATCGATTCCGACAGCACTGAATCAATGTGGTGTACACTTACGCTAGATGACAGCTCGTCATAAGCTATCGGGTCATTTTACCACCCACCCTAGTTCGTAATGAGCCCGTTGCAATCACTTTATGATGTCTCCAAGGTTTCTGAACAATCTATATTGCTCGCAGGGGATTTAAATTTGCCGGATTTGCATTGGTGTGATGTCATTTGTGTTAGCTCAACAGGTACTGTCATCAATACAGAAATGAAGAACATCATAGATACTTCTGACTTATTATAGTATGTTAAGGAACCATCTAGGGATAGAAGTGTTTTAGATCTTTCCATTTCGTACTCTCCGGATAGCGTTAATGCTGTCCATGTTGTTCCGGGCATCATTGATCATCATGCGGTCTTTGCATATATAAAAGCTCAGCGTATTAGAGAAAACAAATGTTAATCGAGGCGTGTCTTCTCTGACGATAAAGGTGACTTCACTAAAATTTCCGAAAAACTACTAGATCATTTGCCAGTTTTTGAGTGATTTTTTGATGAGTATGATGGGAACGAATTATGGCATTTATTTGCGATTAAACTTTTCGAACTTAGGGATGCATACGTGCCAACTAAAGAAAAATATAGGCTGAAAAAGCGTAAAAAGCCATGGATGACGTCCAGTATTGTCAGAATGATACGAAAAAGAAGGTGGGCGTATTTCAGATTTAAAAGTACAGAGTGACGATCACTTTGGAAGATTGCTTGAACTAACGCGAAATCACAGGTTAAAGCTCAAAAGTGCGAAAGAACAGTATAATAAAACGCAAGGTGTTACAATGAAAAAAAATTAAACTTTTTTGGCACTAAATAAGGGAGTGCGGCCAGACTCAGCTGGAATATGTGAAATCACTTGTACCTATCAGGTCATATCAGATGACACAGAAAAAGCACCTTGTTTTAATACCTACTTTCAATCTGTTTTCTCGCCTAAGGAGAATAGTATTCAGCGACAGTGCGCATGTTATGCAACGTTAATGCAACCAGTGGAAATAAGTGTAAGAGAAATAGTAGCGATACTACAGAATATAGACGAAACAAAGGTATGCGTTCCGGACGGCATATCACGCCGTTTACTAAAGAGCTATGTGCATCGTATTTCACAATATTTATATCTTATTTGTACAAAATCTTTGAATACAAGCTTCCTACTCGATGACTGCAAGATAGCTCAAGTTGTCCGAATTCATAGATGCGGATCAAGAAAGGATGTCTCGAATTACAGACCTATTTCTCTAACATCAATTTCATGCAAAATCCTCGAACACGTCTTGTACACAGCGATAATGAATCACTCGTTAAAAAACCACTTATTATTAAGAGAACAACATGGGTTCCGCAATGATCTGTCTTGCACTACACAACTTGCAGAATTTTATCATGAACTTGCATCTGAAGTTGACGGGTCATAGATAGACTGTATATTTTTGGATTTTTGGAAGGTGTTTCACACTGTGTCGCACACACTAATTATCTATGAATTAACAATGTTAAACTTAAACACAGCTGTAATAACGTGGATCGAAAATTATTTCTCTAACCGCCGCCAACGTGTAGTTCTGAATGGCAAGGACTCAGATTGTGTTGAAGTGAGATCGGGTGTCTCTCAAGAATCAGTCTTGGGGCCACTCCTGTTCTTGGTATACATATATGACATCTCACTTATTATTTTATCAACTTTATTTCACTTTCCTTCCCTTACGGCATTGTTCGGGTGTCCTCCGAGATAGGGAGACCGGCGTAATTTCCATTCCTTGAAAGCAATTATTTCATTTTCCATCCCTTACGGGCGCAGTTCTGGTGTCCACTGTGATATGTGAGACAGGCATCATTTCCTTGTTTGACCTCTAGCTACATTCAAGGTCAAACTTCCGGCCCCACTTACGGCTCGAAAAGCTGGCGTAGTGAAACTTTTCGCTTCAAAAGACACGCGTGTGCTGTGCGATGTTAGTGCCTGTTTAAGATCCCCAGGTGGTGGAAATTATACCGAAGTCCTCTACTACGGTACCTCTTTTTCTCTCTCTTGTATTCCCACCTTCCTCCCTTCCCTTAAGGCGCTTTTCTGGTGTCCACCGAGATGTGACAGTTGCTGCGTTCGTTTCCCCAAAACCAATTTTCAATGTCGATTTTAGGCTTCTTTATGGTTCCACGTCAATGCACTCAGATGCTAGGGATACCTAGTCAACTATACGCTCCTCTAAGGGGGTGCTCACTGAACAAACAGCCTCACGACAGGAGACGACGAGGTAATGGAGATGCGCATTCTGCACAGTCGTGCAGGGGAGCGGTGCAGTTCACCAAGACGTACTACATTACCTAATAGAACAGTGCCATAGTATCACCGTGCCCCTTTTCCGTGCTTAGTTAACTGACTGCCTGTTTGACAGACTATAGCTCCTACTCAATGCCAGCAATGTGCGGCGTGCAAACCACGGATATCACGTTATTCAGGTAAAACAAGATGTTGTAAAATCAATTCGGCGTCTTTTTGTCGTTGTCTTTCTGTTCGAATCCCGGAGGCAAACCTCTACGTGTTACGGAAGACATAACCTGAATGAATGAAGGAAAGAATGAATGAAATTTTTATTGTCCACCGAGAAGGAACCACCGAATTCCTGGTCCTGGCACGCAGGCCCGTGAAGAGGGTAGGGGATGCGCGCAGACTAAGTGAAGATGCATTCCTTCTTGACAGCCTCAGCCGTCAGGTGGGTGGTTTGGTACTGGTTGCCGGGGTGCTCGCTCCGCAGCGCAACTTCCAAGGCTTCTCTAGTATTGATGTTTAGGCCGGGACCCAGAAAATCGGCGCATGCCCAAATTATGTGATGAAGAGTGCCCCTTTCACCACACTTGTTACATTTTGAATCTTTTTCAACCCCGGTCTTTGTCAGGTAGACCCAGACTGGGCTGATGCAATTTCCAGCTTGTAACCGCCTCCACATGCGCGCATCATTAATCTAGAGAGACCTTCTGGGATGGAAATATCCTTCTATGTAATATACATGATCTGTAAGTTCGTGATACGTAATGATGCAGTCTTTCATACCCTTGCATCCGGGATGTTCTACGGCAGCTCTGTGGTCGAGATTTTGAGCGGGCGTCTGTACAGCCTTTATGCCAGGGACAGCTTTGTGCGCAGGTATCCATATACTAAAGATATTTTTCGGTAAATTGGGTTTGTTGAGAGGCTGCGTCTGGATTCCTAAAAAATTCACCTTTCGCAAAATTTCCAAACTGCTATTTTGCCCTCCCTAACTGGTATGTATGATCGGGTGCCAACACAGGTGACCGCTATTGCAAATTCTTCGTCCGCAGTTATGTCTCGGGTGCGTGATGAGGCCCTAATTATAGGCGTACCATGTCCATCTTCCACTGCCAATAATGCCACTCCATGTTTTCCGCCTGACGCGTCGACATATGTTACTTCCTCGGTTTTCTTGTTTTCCATATTTTTGGCGATGCTTTTTGCTCTTTGTTCTCTGCGTTCTTTGTTGTGTTTTGAGTGCATGTTTCTCTGTACAGGTGGGATCAACAAATACTTCCTCGTGTCTAGGAAAGTGTCTGTTTTTTTGTGGCGGCCTCTGTCTTGTTAGAGGTCTATCCACCCGAGGTTGGTTCTCCCCGTTTTTGTCTGGCTCAGTGCTTCTAGCTGCGTGATTCTTACGGCCTGAGTTTGTTCCTGCCATCTATTGTGATTCCCATTGCTCCCAGATTTTCCGTAAAAATGGATATGGGGAGTCCAAGTGCTTGCTTCACACATTTCCTTATTATGACGTCGATGCTGTCGCGCTTAATTTCCTTAATGTTTAGAAAGGGTGCGGCGTTGCAAATGCGACTAATGATGCCAGCTTGGGTCATCTTTAGGCGGCTGCGCTCTTTGAGGCCGTGGCCTATTACCGACACTCTTCTAAATATGCCCGTGACTTCTGCTGCGTAGTTTTATAATTCGCTAGTGGTGTTTGTGTTTTGTCCGTTAGCTTGAATAAATATTCCCAGGATTCTTATTTCTTCTACTGTCGGCCCGAGAGTGTTTTCTGCCATAATTTTTATGGTACGTCGTTCTTTTTTTTTTCAGGTGATAGATGAAATAAGCCGCCACCGTCTGGAAGATGTTGAAGTAACGAGCTTTAGCTGTTTGATTTAATATATGAAGAAAGCCAAGAAGAGCGCGCCGCTCGTCTCGAAAAACGTAATGTAATATCCTTTGAAACGTGGTCCGGCGAGTACTGCTTCGTGTTGAACGTTATCAAAGGCTTTTATTAGGAGTAGGACTAGGATGGCGTTCGTGTAATTGGTGCTTTGATCGAGGATGTCGTGTTAAGTCGGAGCATAACATCTTGTGTGCAAAAGCCCAGTCTGAAACCTACCATTTCCTGTGGCCAGAGGTCCTCGCTTTCCATGTGTTTGGTTAGTCTCGTCTGTACAACGCGTTTCATAAGTTTGCCCACGCATGAGGTTAACGAGATGGGTCTTAGGTTTTTCAATTTTCGTTCAGGTAGGTACCCCACGTTTAGGTTTGAGGACTACGATTGCCTTTTTCCACGCTTGCGGAAGGCTCCCATTATACCATACCTTGTTCATGTATTCTGTTGACGCCGAGATTGATGCGTCGTCGAGGTTTCTGAGGATCGTGTTTGTGATCCCATCTGGGCCAGGAGAACATTTCGTTTTTGGGCCGATAATCTATGCTCGCACCTCGATCTGCACGATAGGGCCATCTAGGCCTATTTTGGGTGTGCCCGTGTAATTTGATTGTGTTTCGGCTTCTCCTTGGTCTACGTATACCTAAATTAATTTTTCAATTCGCTGCCTATCTGTCAATTCTAAATCATGTCTTACTTTGATATCATTTTTGTTTGCTTGCGTTTTCAATTTATCGGGATCCATTTGGTGCCTGAGGATATTCCATGTCTTAGATAGGCTCATTCCTTTTCCTATATCATCGCATCTACTGTACCAGTTTTTTCATTTAACCTTATTGCGTACGTTTCTATTTCTTTATTGTCTCTAGTTAGTACTCTTTTGTTGTTACGGTTCCATCGCTGGGCTCTGAGCCTCTTTTGCAGGTCTCCTTTTCTGTTTCACATGTTTAACACTATGCAGTCTTCATTTGGCGGTGCATCTTCGACTTTTAGGTTGTTGGATGCATTTTCCGTGTATTTTTTTAGTTTTTCGGACACTAGTTGATGTAGGTGATGATTGTAAATAAACTCGTTTTCGCTGATCTGGATGAATTTGTCCCATTCTGTAATCTTCGGTTGTTTAGTTTATTTCGATTTTATGCCTTTACTTAGCGTAAACGCTAAGAGAACATAAATGCTACGCATCAACTATTTGGCTTTGCTCGTTCAATATAGAACGGGATAAATATTACGTATCTATTACGTCTTCTAGCTACAGCACGCATCCTCTACTGGCAGTAAAAACAACCTTTCAGAATGAGGTTCTTTAAACCGGGCTCAGAAGACCTCGGATCGGGGATTCGCGAGGGAGCGAATGCACTCGTTAAGCGAGATAACGCAGGGTACACAGCCTCGCGCCAGCTCTACCCCCCTCTCCGTAGAATACAAACACGCAACACTGGCAGACTACAGAAACGCACACTCCCCTAACCCCTGGCCCTAACCCACTATCATCCTTCCTTTTCCACTCCTGCCTGCACCTTGTGCCCAGAACCCTTTTCCTCTTCCATCCACATCCTCTCCCTCTGCCAGGCGGACCATCCTTCGTGCGGCCTAGATGACCTCAAAACCTGGTAGGACTGGAAGACCCTGCTGCGCTCGGAGAACCCGGCCGTGTCGACCATCGCCATCGGCCGGGCTGCCAGTATTATAGAGCTCAGGGACATAAACACTTGAGTGCATTTGGGTCGTGCGGGGACCCATGAGTTCCTCTCCACCAGTAAAGCTTTTCTCTCTCTCTCTCACAACGTAATATATACCACGGGGTAAAGAACTCGGCAAATATCTCGGTTCATTTAACCCTTTCTAGAACCTATACTTAACCTTTTCATGAGTAAACGGCATCAATTTCACCGTTCTGGTGATAGCCCCCATCCTGTACCTATGGACAAGATTCCCGGGCATGCAGGTAGGTAAAAAGATGTGTTCCGTGTTATGAGTCCTCGGAAAAATGTCCGCTAAATTTGCCTGCAATTCACTTCGTCGTCTGAGTTTCGCTGTTTTGTTGCTTCGCGTGCTTTTATCAGACCCTTCATGCGCTCAGGTGATCTCTAGGAATGCGGAAATATTTTGAGGAAATATTCATTCGTTTGGACGGATGAAAAATATTGCAGATTGGTAAGTGAACCGCTGTCTAAAAGAAAATGATGTATCACGTGCCTATTTTCTTAGTTCAAAAATTATCTCAAATGGGAATATTGCAACAAGAACGTTCAGTGCTATCTTCGGCTACCGAAATACGGACCCGATTATCAACTATCCTGCGGCGACATTTTACAGCTCATTCCCATAGAAATTACAAAGCGGCAGACGTTGTCCTTAAGGTCTGTTTGGTAGCCAGCGTCATGACAAGGCAAAATACATGAAGCAATATAATTGAAGTGATGGCCACGGATGTCAGGAGCGCGCACAGAAGCTGCTTGAAATGCCCACAGTGGCCCTGCTATAGTGTGGTTGCCAGACAGCAAGGCTGTCGAAAGAAATCGGCCAGAGAGCAAGACTCAAAACATTAGTGTAAATACGTGTTGTGATTCCCTCTCGAAGATAATGCACAAGCTCGGGCAGGTGACGAGTGACCTGCCAAGTATTTGGCGAAAACAGTAATCGTGGGGTGGTGGTAGCGGTGAAAATATTTTAATTAAATTGTTTAGGAGGCTGTAGCGATGGTTAGAGCTCTCAGTCGGGAGCCCCATTTGCGTAGGCTGTTGTCCAGGCTTTATTGATGAGTTTTTAACTGATTTCGTCCGAGCTGGCAAGAGATACCTCCCACCCACGGGCTGGTTATTAATCGTGGGCGCCTGGTTTCATTAGCAGGCCAACACCCCCACAGAATTTGCATCCTGAGTCAAATGTCTCCGATCTATTGCGTGTAGTCTTCGTGGGTAGCTGTAAGCTCCCGTCTGTAGCCTTTGGGGTTCCTCCACTTTGTCTAGTGTCTTAGCCGGTGGAGGGTGGACTCGACGGGATAATCTCAAGTGCTGAAGTTTGGCTGTGTAAGTTAGTAGTGGGGTAGGAGGTTCCACGACATCCGTACTGGGTTCCCGGAGGTTAAATGCCCGGCCTGAGGCATGTGCGCTCTCGTTCCCTGGGATGCCCTGGTGACCTGGTGCCCGTATTAAGTGTTTTTGTGTGGGTGTAACTACCCACAGGTGCAGCCACGGGTGTAGCTATCTTGCAAGATTTTAGCTGGTAGCGGTGCGGTCCTGCCCCTGAGGTAATTGCGATACGCTGTGAGTAAATCTGTAAGAACATATTTCGAGGTAGTGTGTGTTGCAGTTACAGCAATCGCCACTTCTTCCGCAGCCAGTATGTCCTGGCTATCCGGTACTAGTTAATCCACTGTTTAACTTTTGTGCGCTACCGCGGCGGCCGTCATTCACTCCTCGGGACTCGCAGCATCGACATAGAACACACCATCGTGCCCACCGTAGTGCCTTTTCGTAGCTTCGCCACGTGCTTGGCGTCTTGACTGGTGAAAATCAGGGTGCATATTCCTGGAAATGGACCTGCCTTGAATTGTCCTGCCCACTAGGCTGGGATGTCGTTTTTGGTGTCTAGCTGACGGGGACAATTCATGTTTAAATCTTTGAGACACTTGTCGGCCAGTCCGAGTAGTGGAGAGCTGTACCACCTGCGCCGTGAGGTGTCCCTCTATGAGATCATCTATTGTGTTTTCGACGCCACAGGGAGTCCTTGGATCTTCTTGTAGGCTGTTCTGATTATGACATCAAGTTTCTTGATGTCAAGCTTCTAGAGTCGGAGGTAGGGTACTGCGTAGATGACGCAGCTTATGACGCAAATCTGCACCAGTTGAAGAGTATCTTCTCGCATCCCTGATTTCCGTGTCTCTATCCTAGCGATCATCCTGACGACTTGCTAACTCACGAGTCGGAGTTTCTGGAGGGTGTAGGAGGTTGTTGCCATTGTTATTTTTGCACAGACCAAGTTTCTTGAGGGTCGGAACTTCTTCTATGGGTGAATTCTCAACGTGGATGCGGATGGTGTCCTGATTCTTGCGTTGACGTAAGAATTTGAGCTCTAACTCTTCGGGAGGGCACCTTAGTCCACACGCCCATGCATAATTGTTGCCGCTATTTGTAGTTGTTCTTCGATCATTTCCATACTTCCCATGGTTGTTCACCTGGTTATATCATCATCTTACAGGGCGTGGCGTATGCCGTGTACCTGATTGAGAAGGGGTGGGGGATTTAGGTGTGAAATGTCGAAGGGAAGTGGAGATAGTACTGTCTCGTGGAGAGTGCCTCTTGCACCCATCTTCACTTGCATTGCTTTTTTCTTTGTGCCACTGCTGATGTTGACGGTTCTGTCCGTAAGGAAACCGCAGATGTACGAGTACAATCGTTGGCCACAGTTTTTGATGTGGAGGTTGTGAAGGATTGTGCAGTGCTTGACGTTGTCAAACGCTTCTTTGAGGTCGAGGGTTAAAAGCACTCAGTTACTGTTTCTGCGTGCGGTATCAGTGACTTCGCGTTTGTGTTGCAGAATCACATCATAGGTGGACAAGTGTGCGCTAAATCCAAACATCGTGTGTGGCAGTAGCTCGTTGTCCTCAAGGTAGTTGGAAGATGCGCGCGTGGATTGCCTTTTAATTGAGTTTGCCTGCGCACGACGTGAGGGATATGTGGCGCAGATTTTCGATGTTGATTTTCTTGCCTCGTTTTTGATAAAGTGTACATTGGCTGTTTTTCATGCTTGTGGAATGGTGCTGCTTCGCCTGCATTCGGTTCTGTAATCCGTGTGTTGCTGCGGAGCCTCCGTGCCGAGGTTGGCCAGAAGTTTGACCGTAATTTTGTCCTTTCCAGGGGCGGTGCCTCAGCCCATATCTGCTGGTGTTGCTGTGATTTCTTCTAAAGTGAAGTTTGTATCTAGGTCTTCGTTCAAGGTCTTCGTTCAAGGCTGTGTATGGCTCCATACAAAATTTTGTGTTATTCACTTTTCGCTTTCGGAGGGTCAATCAGGCATCGAAGAAAGTTCCACGTAACCTTCATGTCTAGGCGGCCTTCAGGGGACTCGCACTTTGTTAGCCAATTGTTGCGAGCTACGTCCCATGCGTATTGGCCCACTTGAAAAGTGAGCTTGGCTATTCGAATTCTGAGTTTCTGATTGTGTCTTGGTTTCTTCCACCCTTTTATAAGACCACGTCTGGCTTCAGAAATATGTAGGAGGTGGTTGGCAACAGCTGGGTGGTCCTCCGTAGTGGCGAGGGTTTTTGTGTGTTGTTTAAGGTCGAGAATAGAAGCCGCCCAATCTCCGTAACAGGTTACTTGTTCCAATGTAGCTAGTTTGGTGTCCTTCCTGAATGTCTCCCTGTCTGTGATTATGGCTCTTGGCCTCGTGGTTTGCTGTGCTTGTTGCTTTCGAAGATGGTCTCCAGCACGTAGTGGTCGCTGCCTTGGGTCTCTTTCGTATTGATCCACTCATAATTGAGGGTCATTGCGGACGAGCGTGAGGTCGGGGGAAGTATCCCGCGTCATGCTGGTGCCGACGCGCGTCGAGTGCTGCTGATCCGTCAGTAGGGTCAGGATCGTGTAGGCAAAGGCGGATATTAGTTGTCTGCTTTTCGCGTTTTCCCTCGGGTATCCCCATAAGGGGCTAGAAGCATTAAAGTCGCCAACTATAGCTAAGAGCTTTTTGGGTTTTCTTAGCGCTTCAAGGACGCTCGCGTAAAAGGCTACGCGGTGTTGTGTGGGGCGCCTATATATACATTGAGTATATAGGTGCCTTTGCTGTTTCTGTGCGGTGGTAGTAGCTTTATGAAGGTATACTCAATGTCGCTGTCTAGATTAGGATCTACAGTGGTTGCATTGCAAGGTTTGTGTACGAAGATGCACGTCGAGGAATTTGATGTGTTGAGTATCGTCTTATCTTATCGTCCATATTCACCTCTTACAGGGCTCTTATTTCCGGCGTATGGGCATGACAGCCTATGTATTGCTGCAATGTTTCCCTCTTTTGTTTTAGTCCCCTGCAGTTCTATTGTAGGATGGTGAGTTTAGGTCTGGATTAGAAACGTGGGCCTGATCCTCTGGTGCGCCTTCAGGTTCTTGATGTAGTTGAGTGCTGAGTAGGCGACGAGTTCCCATTTTACCCATCAGCTTTGTGCTCTTGTTGTGAGAAATATCTAAAAATTCCTGAAGTTTGCGACCATTCTAACCTCTTGCGCTTGCATCCTGATTAGAACTGGTTCAAGGTTTTCTATCTTGTTTTCAGTAACTGATTTTAACAAGGTTTAAATTTTTGCCTCGATTATAATTTGTAATTTATTCTCAGTGAGGTCTTGAATTCTAATCTCCAAGCGGGTGATGGATACCTGGGTTGGGGGGTGTTCCGTATATTGCGTCTTTGTCAAGGATCTCTCCAGAGAACACTCGGACGAAAGAATGGACTAGGCGACAGGTGTACCCACACAAACGCACAATTAATACTAAGTGACACACACACAAGAACACTAAACTAATAAAAGTAACACAAAACACAAATACTATAAATACGCACGACCCGAGTACACTCCTACCAGCGTCTGCTACTAGCGTTCTACTATTAGCGGTCGGCGTTCGTGCTCACGGGTGGTTCGGTGCAGCTGCGGCGTTGTATGGATCCCGTAGCCGGCGTCGAGGCGGCGTTCGGCGTGCTTGCGCTGGCGTTGCTGGCGGCGTCGCTGGCTGCGTCGTATAAGCTCCCGGTCCAAGTGCCCGTGGAGGTGATGCCGGTGTTGTTGGCGTTGGGGGCACTACCCGGATGGATGGCAACAGCGCTGGAGACTCCCCTGGCCGTAGCATGTGGTAGCGTCCTCCGTTGGCTCCCCAGAACGGGCTCAGGTACGGCAATAAGTCCACGATGCGATGCCGCAGAACGCGAGCTCACCGCAGCAGTAGCCGGCGTCGCTCTCTTCCAGCCGATGTGTCCTTAACCCGCCGGAGCCTCCGCTTCTCTGGTCTTCCCCCCCGTGCGTCGCTCTCACTCGCCCTTTTATAGCCTCGGTGTTAGTCCACGTCATCCTTGTCGACTTCATCTCTTCTCCACCAATCATCTCTCTCCACCTCATCGAATGCTTCTCCACAAATCATCTCTCTCCACCTCACCGAACGCTTCTTCTTCCTTTTCTTTATTCTTCAGTTAATCCCCGTCGTCTTCTTCACACCTCTTTCCTTTAAAATTCAATTTAGGCTCCTTAATATATGTGACAAGGGCCCCCTCTCTCAAGAGTTTTTCCGTGACAAACTGCTCACCCGCCGCGGTGGCTCAGTGGTTAGGGCGCTCGACTACTGATCCGGAGTTCTCGGGTTCGAACCCGACCGCGGCGGCTGCGTTTTTATGGAGGAAAAACGCTAAGGCACCCGTGTGCTGTGCGATGTCAGTGCACGTTAAAGATCCCCAGGTGGTCGAAATTATTCCGGAGCCCTCCACTACGGCACCTATTCTTCCTTTCTTCTTTCACTCCCTCCTTTATCCCTTCCCTTACGGGGCGGTTCTGGTGTCCAAAGATATATGAGACAGATACTGCGCCATTTCCTTTCCCCCAAAACCAATTAATATTATTATTAAACTGCTCATGTCATCCTCATCTCCAAGCCATCCAGCCAACCGACTATCTTCTGTGGTGATTCTGGACCCAGCACACACCACACCTGAGATGTCCAACACACAGCCAAACGCACACCACAAACACAGCACACCAAATTGCACTTTCGGAACATGTTGATGTCCACGACACGCTCCCTTGTAAAATCACATAAGTCCAACAACATCAACAACAACACCAAAAAGATACATTAGCATAGAGAGCTACAGCTGTGATTCTCTTCTTGCTAACGTTTGGGTTTCTAGTGCTCTGTCTGGTACATCGGTGCGACGAACAAATGCTTTATCCAATGCCGATAGCCACTCTTTGAAAGTGTAGGTCGATGGCTGGCGTCTTGCCCAGAGGAACGGGACCAACTCTTCCGTTTGGAACTGTGCCCAGGCACACGTCACACGAGCGAACAAAGTGTTTAATGTCATCCTGCACACATGGCCAGAAGAACTCCTCGGTAATTCTTGACCCCGTTTTTTGAGCACCATAGCGTACGGCCAGAATGGCGTCATGTCCTGAGCGTAGCACGGTCTCTAGCATATCTCTCGGTAACACGAGCTGTTGGACCCGCCTTCCTGAACTAAATATGCATTCCCTGTGCAGAAGACCATTTACCAATTGATATTCGAAGGACGTACGACTCTTCTTTCTTATCACTTTTTCCCCCTCTCTTTCGAAGCAGGCCTTCAGGCTCAGGTCTTCTTTTTGCCTAATTGCAATTTCGCCCGGTGTTACGCTCAGGCACATCGTAACAGGAGTAGAGAGTGGACGCTGCGTTGCTCGGGCTGTCGCTTGAGCTCTTGTCTTCACTGCCGACGAGAAACTGACTGCACCCGTCTGAGCTGTCGCGGGCCTTTCCTCCTTTGGATGTTCTTCAACGTCGAGCATCCTCCACTCGGGATCGGGGTCTTCGACACTTCTTGCACCCGTAATGTTTCCCATGATGAGATCGTAGATGGGTTGGTCTACGCATTGTACCACTACCCGCCCAGTATAATATGGTGTGGACACTAGAATACTGGCATCAGGAGTGTATCTTACTGTGCTACCTTCAAAAGTGACGGGCGACGCTTCCCCTGTAAGATCCTCGTATTTCACCAGGCATCTCCGAACCAAAACTGTGTTGGCTCCGCTGTCTCTAAGCAACATTATAGGACGGTACCCTATTTTCCCAATCACCACCGGCATTGCTGCTTTCGACTTGGGTGTCACACTCACTGCCTCATTTTTCTGTGGCGTTTGCTCTCCTTTCAGCTGTGGAACTTCGGGTGGCGTGACAAGTTCTACCCTAGAGTCGAGAACGCAACCAGCTCGGTCCTGCGTTCTGTATCGGCACTTATCCGGAGTAAGACCCCTCCTCTTACATCCTTGACACATAACCTCTGTTTTTTGCGCAGTTCGACAGTCAGCTGTTCGACAGTCAGCTGCACGGCGTCCCACCTTGCCACAGAGAAAAACACCTTACTGGCGCATTAGGTGCACCGTCATATGCTCTTGGTTTCGCCGCATCTATCTCTGGGGTCTTTTGGGTTTCCTCTTTTGCCTTACTCAAATTTCTTAGCCCTTGAGCCTCGAGGAATTGGTCTGCAGTGTCGGCAAACTCTTCCAACGAACACAACTTTCTTTCTTTAAGGAATAGCGCCAGCTTTGAGGTGCAACACGCTAAAAATTGCTCTGTGACCAGCTTGCCACGCACACCTTCAAAACTCTTTTAACACATCAAGCTACCTATCAAAATAGTTCGTCAGCCTGCAGGAAAACTGATTAGCGGTTTCCGAATCCACAGGTTTCACAGTCCGAAATCTCTCACGAAAACCCTCTGCCGTAAGCCTGAATCTTTGGAACAGCGCCTTTTTTACTTTCTCGCAGTCCATGGAATCAGCAGCGGGCATCCTTCCAAACACAATCAGCGCCTCTCCGACTAAACACATGCTCAATGCCGTGGCCCATTCACTGCGCTCTCAGCCTTGCCCCAAAGCTATCCGCTAGAATCGTTGCAGATATGCATCCAAATTATCTCTCTTGTCATAGAAAGGAGCCATCAGCTTTCTGCGACAAACTCTGGCCGGTCTAGGAGATTCTGTACCCGCTAAGGAACGCTGATCATTCCGTGATCTCCTCGTATCCTCCCGCCACATGGGCCTTGTTCCATTAAAGAAACTCTTTCTCCCGTTCTATCCTTCTTTTCTCCTCTTCTTCTGTCTCGCGAGCTCATTTCTCTTTTCGCTCTTCTGCCTCGCGAGCCATTTTCGCCTCGCGTTCTTCTGCTTCACGAGCGTCTGCGCGTGCTTGCGCCCTTTCCTCTCCCATCCTTTTGGCCTCTTCTTTCTCCTCGTCACAAAGACACATCGCCTCTTCCTTGCTTAACCCTAGCTTGAGCGCCAGCTCTAACGTTTTTGCCAAGTCCATACTTTCTGCCGTCGAGAGATCAGAAAGATCCCAGGCAAAGTAAAAAAGGAAATGTATCCTGGCACAGGCTCGCCACTTAACGTTGTCACGGATCAGTCTGGAGAACACTCGGACGAAAGAATGGACTAGGCGACATGTGTACCCACAGAAACGCACATTTAAGACACCCTAAGTGACACACATATTAGAACACAAAACTAATAAAACTAACACAAAACACAAATACTATAAATACACACAACCTGAACACACTGCTACCAGCATCTACTACTAGCGTTCTACTATTAGCGGTCGGCGTTCGTGCTCTTAGTTGGTTCGGTGCAGCTGCGGCGTTGTATGGATCCCGTAGCATGCGTCGAGGCGGCGTTCGACGTGCTTGGGCTGGCGTCGCTGGCGGCGTCGCTGGCTGCGTCGTATAAGCTCCCGGTCCAAGCGCCCGTGGAGGTGATGCCGGTGTTTTTGGTGTTGGGGGCACCACCCGGATGGGTGGCATCAGCGCTGGAGACTCCCCTGGCCGTAGCATGTGGTAGCGTCCTCCGTTGACTCCCCGGAACGGGCTCAGGCGCGGCAGGAAGTCCACGATGTGATGCCGCAGAACGCGAGCTCACCGCAGCAGTAGCCGGCACCGCTCTCTTCCAGCCGATGTGTCCCTGACCCGCCGGAGCCTCCGCTTCTCTGCTGTTCCCCCCCATGCCTCGCTCTCCCTCTCCCTTTTATAGCCTCGGTGTTAGTCCCCGTAAGCCTTGTCGTCGTCTTCTCTTCTCCACCAATCATCTCTCTCCACCTCATCAAATGCTTCTCCACCAATCACCTCTCTCCACCTCACAGAACGCTTCTTCTTCCTCTTCGTTATTCTTCGGTTAATCCCCGTCGTCTTCTTCGCACCTCTTTCCTTTAAAAATCAATTTAGGCTCCTTAATATATGTGTCAGTCTTTGGTGCCTGCGGTGGTGTTGTTTGCAGAGTTGATGCCTGCTGTGCTGTCTCTCGTGGAATTCGTTGCCTCTCGAGGGTGCTAATGTCTAACTTCTATGGGAACGGAGGACGTGTGGCGGGAGTACTGCGAAGGCGCTTGTTGAAAAAAAAAATACATGGTGATCGATGTTTCGATTCGACGTGAATACGTATTCATGGCATGTCTGCAGACTTGCCTATATCATTTGAGTCGTGTCCACAAAATCGCTTTCGCAATCACTGGTTGAAGACGCTGCTACCATCATGTTCTCATTAATAATGAAAACAATATGGTAGCAGCGTAACAAGTAACGCCGACACGCCGCGGTGGCTGAGTGGTTTAGGCCTTCGCTGCTGAGCCGGAGTTCCAGGGCACGAATCTTGCCACGGTGGTGGTGGTGAAAAGCCTTTATTTAATGAAAGAGGTGAGGCTCCTTAAAGAGCCCCGCAATGGGTAGAGTCCTTATTCCGGGACCCCATTGGTCGAAGCCGCCAGCTTAGCCCTCTTGACCAAAGCCTTTTGGGACTGAAGGTCCGAACAGCCAAGCAGGGCCGCCTCCCATTCCTCTCTGGTAGAATTGGGGTGGGGGGAGAGAGCTGAGTTGCGCTGGCAAGCCCAAACCATGTGGTAGGTGTCAGCCACCTCCCCACAGTGTTTGCACCTGCCACTGAACGCGGGATCGAAGTGTTTAGTACTGCCGGGCACAGCATTGTGTTCATGAATAATCGGAGTAGAAGGCATTCGTTTGCTTTCCCCAGTCCCTTTGCAGGGGCCGGGTAGAGGCGATGCCTATCGTTTTAATAGTATGTGATAGCTTTGAAGGAGAGTAAGTAGCTACCTTCAGGTTCCAGGTGCTCAGGTGCCAATGGGAACGCCCGGTGAATGAGGGCTCGGGCCGCCGCGTCTGCAGCTTCGTTTCCTGCTAGGCCCTGATGGCCCGGAGTCTAAACCAGGCAGCGGGGTGTAGGATCGGTATCCCGGCTGCAGTTTCTTAATATTCGTTCAGCTAGTGTAGTTATCCAGCCAGCCTCATAATTGCGACATGCCGAACGCGAGTCTGTTATTATGTGTTTGGATTTTGAATCAGAAGCAGCTAGTTCGATGGCAACCTCTTCAGCTCTTGTTGTGCCTGGGGCTCGAAAGGAAAGCCCATCCACCTGTATTTTTTTATGTATGACCGCGGCCGTGTACCACCCCCCGTGGGTAGGCCCAGCTACATCTACGTAAAAGACACCATGTTTGTTGCCATAGTGGTGCGCCAAGGCTTCCACCCTAGCCTGACGACGACCACTATGATCCTCCTTGTCCATCTTAGTAGGGAGGGGTCGAACTCTGATGGCGCGTCTCCAGAGTTCGGGCACTCGGACCCGCTCCTGAATGTGAAAATTATGTTGGATGTGAAGGCGGGCTAGCAAGTGCCGACCCGACTTCGTTTGGGCTAGCCTCGTGTATTGATTTGTGAGATGGGCTTCCTTGAGTTCCTGAAAAGTGTTCACCACTCCCAATGCAAGAAGTCTCGCATTTGAGGTGGACACAGGAAGGTCAAGTGCCCTCTTCATCATTTTGCGGAGTATTACCTCAACTTTGTCTTCGTCGTGTTTCCGCAAGCGTAGATAAGGGACCGAATAGAGGATTCGGCTGATTACGAAAGCATGGGCCAGCCGCACGGCATCCCTGCTTCGCAAGCCCCCTCTCTTGTTGGAGACGCGACGGACCATACGGCCTACTTGGTCTCCAACTTTGCGGAGTTTGCGCAATGTTGTGTCTACTCTTCTTTGGTTATGGATGATGAGCCCGAGTATTCGAATCTCTTTGGCCTCGTGTATGGGGCCACTTGTTAAGGAGAGATGTATTTGGGTAGTGTCCTTAGGGGATGCCCTAAGGTGCACAAATTCAGACTTGGGTGCGCATTGGAGACCACAGTGTCCCCCGCGTACCCATTTGATACGGACCAAATGCTTCCTCTTGGATTCTGAATAGTGCGGCTCGATCGGTCAGGAAGTCTTTGATATAGTTGAAAGTGTTTCGGCCACAGTTGGTTTCATTGAGGTGTGTCAGTCTGACGCTGTGTTTGATGTTGTCGAAGGCTCCTTTCAAGTCTAAGGCCAGGACGACCTTGTCATTGTGTGGGTGTTCGACTGGTTGCATTATGTCTGTGTTGAGCTCGAGGAGTACGTCCTGTGCCGACTTATGTGGGCGAAAGCCGAACATAGTGTCTGGAAATGTGTTTCGTTGCTCCAAGTATTCGGAGAGCCTATCCCGCACCATGGTTTCCATCAGCTTGCCCTTACACGAGGTGAGCAAGATAGGCCTCAAGTTGTCTGTGTTGATTTCCTTTCCCGCCTTGGGGATGAAGGTTACTTGGGCTGTTTTCCAATCAAGGGGAAGCGGGTTCTCGCCCTTCCATATAGTGTTGATGTATTTCAGAAGGGCCCCATTCGCCTGGTCAGGGAGATTGGCCAGCAGTTTAACTGTGACCTTGTCGCGTCCAGGCACAGTGCCTCTCCTCATTTTGGTCAGGGCTGCCTTGGGATCAAATAATTGGAACGGTTGGTCCAACTCAGGATTATCTTTGCCTGCGTAAAGATACTCCTGACCGCGAGAGTCCTGTTTGCAGCAGAGATACTTGTCCCTGAGTGTCTCTGCAAGTTGTATTTTACTGCCCTTGAAATTATGGAGTGCTCGTTGTAATTGTGTTTCGCCCGAAGTTTGCGTGGGGTCTATAAGGCTGCGGAAAAGCCTCCAAGAGTTTGATTTATTGATTTATTGATCTTTGTTGCTTTACAATTGTACGCAAACACTGCTCGGACCCATAGCCAACGGCTAGTAACGGGCTAGTTCTTGCCGGCCATCTGTCTGGCAGCCGTATTACAGCGATCTATCCAATTGGCGTCAGCAAGCTGCGAGGCATACTGAGCTGCTTTGTGAGTGAGATCTAGGATGCGCTTCTTGAGTATTCTGTTATGTTTCTGTCTTTTCCAACGTTTGGTTAGGATGCGGCGGGCTTCCCAGATATGTAATAGATGGTTGTCCACTGCCGGGCAGTCTTCCGTGGTGTGTATCTGTGTCTCGTGTTGCTTGAGTGTTGTCAAAAGTATTTGGGCCCACTGATCGTATCCATATTTAATCAGGTTGGCTGAGGGCAGGAACTTTCTGAGAGCCTGCCAGTCTTGGAGTCGAGCTTGTGTGAGGGGCTTTTTGAGTGGCCGCGTGTGAATAAGTGTGTTAATGATGCAGTGGTCACTGCCTAGTGTCTCTTCCGTGTTGTTCTTGCCACGGCGGCTGCGTTTCAATGGAGGCGAAACGAAAAAGCGCTCTTGCGCTTATCGAATGTCAGTGCAGGGTAGACATGCTGAGTTGGTCTAAATTATTCCGGAGACCTCAACTACGACAGATCTTTCTTCTTTAACTCCCACCTTCTTTCCTTCCATTACGCCGCTGTTCTGATATCCACCGACAAGCGAGACAAGCACTGCGCCATTTTTTTTCCACAAAAAACAATTGTCCACAGGCTGCGCTGCTACTCCCTGGACGACCAGGGTCCATCCGGCTGTCGGCACCACTTGCCTTTCTACTCATTTCTCCAATCGTCGATAAAAACCACACAATGCGCTGCTCAAACAACCGCGGCTGTCTTTACAACCACACATAACATCGCGCGAGTGTACCTTTATTAGGCATTGAAAGAGACGTGCACGCTACACGGGCTCCGCTCTCGTTTCCCTTAGCATCCACGTGCTGCGATTATTGTCGCTTTCGTTTAAAATAGCCAACTTCGTTGAGTGAGTACAAACGACATCCGTTTATTTCGAGTTACATGACATGACTGCCCCTCCAAGCAGTGCTCGGTGGTTTCTCTTTCCCAGCATGCTTGGCTTGTCTTACCTTCCGAATGGGAGCGATCTGGCTTCGGTTTTGATTTCGCAACACATCCTCCCCCCCCCCCCCCAAGAGTCTTCAGTCGTTTTTTCCTTTTACGCAAACTCTAGAGGATACACGAGTTGCATTGGACTCTTGAGGGTTGATCTTACAGGTAGTCTCAGAAGGCACGACCGCGCCTTTCCGTCTCTTCCCGAAAACAGTTTATCAATCCTTGCGATCTTTCAGTGCTGCCGTGGTTGGAGACTGTCACGAAGAAGAAGCAAGTCGCCTTCCTTGACCGTTTTTCTCTTGCATTCGTGCTGACCTTGCACATTTCGCAGTTCCTGTAGGTACTCACTGGTCCACCTACGCCAGAAAGCTTCAGTGGTCTGCTGGCGTCGGGTTCAGTCTCAAGGGATATGTTGATTTGGTCAGCTTCGTTTTTTCCCGCGCTAAGCAGCGATTTGAGGCATGTTCCTGTCAAGAAGAAGGAGTTCCGATTGTTCGGATCCGTCGTATACGTTTGGTAAAGGTCTGGAGTTCAAGACAGCTTCAATTTCAGCCAAGGTCTTTGCCAGCTCTTCGAAGGAGAGAAACCATGAAGCGATAACTTTCTTGAGAGCAAGTTTGGTTGATCCCATGAGTCGCTCATATAAGCCACCTGACCATGGGGCGCACTCTACTATGAACTTCCACTCGATTCGTGTCAATGCAAAGTAGACAAGCCCCTCTGGTTTCCGGATAGAGCTCCAAAGGTATATAAGATCTTGGTTGGCTTTCTTGAAGGAAAGCGTGTTGTCACTGTAGATAACTCTGGGTACACCTCTCCTCGAGATTAAACGTCTGAAGGTCATCAGGAACCACTCCGCTGTCTTGTCTCTTGCAAACTGCAAAGTGAACTGCTTGCTGTTACGGCACAGGTGAACAGTGCGATGTAGGACTTGTACAGCGAGTTTACTCCTTTCACCAGAAATGGTCCTGCAAAGTCCACTCATCTGACCTCAAAGGGTTGAGGTAGGGTTACTCGATCGCGTGGAAGCTGTGCCGTCACTTGAGTCGCTGGAAGTGCAATTAGCTCCGACAGGTTATGCATCCTTTGATGATTCTTTTTACCAGCTGGCGGGCTCGTACAACATGGTACTTCTATCTCAGTTGTACCAAAGTATACCGTGCTCCTTCATGTAGCACTTGGTGATGTGCTTGACGCACGAGCAATTCTGCGAGGTGATGTCACCTCGAGAGTAAAATTGGATGGCGTTCGTCGTAATGCTTGCCACTATTTTGAAGTCTGCCGCTTATGCAGAGAATACTGTCTTTTTCAACAAACACTTGAATGTCCCTCAGTGGCGAGTCTGCTGGAAAGCGATCTCCTTTTTTCGCACACTGAAATTCTCTCTTCAGGTCTTCTCTTTGAGGTGGCCTTATCTAGTATTTCTCGGCATCATCCAGTTCAGCTGCCGTCAGTGATCCTTGGTTAGTACTGAGATGTCGTAGCATATTGCCGTATCGTAATATCCAAGCTGTCACACGGAAGAGTCTCGTTGCATTGTTGTATCGATATGTGTCTAACAGCTCTGGAGCTTCAGGTGAACTTGTCGTATGAAGGACTTCCAAAGTTTGCCTTTCTTCCTCCACTGTCGGAATTTTCCTTGGCAACGAGAAGCATGGCCACGTGTTTTCTGTCACCTTCATCCAGGACGTTCGATCTCACAAGGTGGAACTCTCAGCAAGCTGATCAGCTGTAACTCCTCTGGCCAGGAGATCCACCGGATTCTCGGATCCGGGACAATGTTTCCAAGCAGAGGTGTTGGTAAGGCGCTGAATTTCAGTTACGCGATTCTTCACAATTTGTTTCCATTGAGAGGGCTTTCCTGTTATTCAATGCAGGGCGATTGTCGAGTCATTCCAGTAACGTGTCACCTGTGGTGGTTCCTTCAGGCTTCTCAGGATATATCGACTCAGTTTGGCAGCTAAGAGACACGCCATTAGTCTCGGAAAAGTCAATTGCTTGATCGGGGCAACCCTTGACTTGCTAATCAGGATGATCTATGTTGTGACCCTATCGGCATCTGTTGCTCAGATGAATGTCGCTGCACCGTATGCTACTGGGATGGTGTGAGCAAATACGTGCAAGACTCTTTTGCTGGCAGGTTCGACTGCTCCTGCTTTGCATCTGCGAACTGTTTTCAATTCGTTTAGTTCCTCGCACCATCGCATTCATTTTTCATCAAGATCCTGTGGTAGGATGTCATCCCATTGCACGTGTCATTGCCACAGGTCTTGGAACAAAGCCTTTGCCTGGACCGTGAATGAAGCTTGCCACCCAAGTGGGTCCCACAGGCTTGCTGTCGTCTTCAGAAGCGATATTTAGTGCTTGTTCCTGGCTTCAGTAGTTCGGTAGACTGCGTGGTGAAAGTGAGCTTATCTGTGCGGGGATTCAAAGTCAGTCCTAACACTTTAAGTACTCCTGGGAGGTATCCTAAGTGCCTTGCTTGACAAGCATCCGTCGCAAATGGTTTAACTAGTTTTTGGACGCCCACTTGCGCAGTGTCACAGAGGCCGCACTGAAGATGTCCCTAGATAGATCTTCAGGGCTCCTTTTTCATTTTTCTGCTCCCGTTAAGAGGTCGTCCGCATACCAGGAATGCGCTAGCAGTGATGCTGTGTCCGGATAATCTTTTTGCATATCCTTCAAGTGATGCTGAAGAGTTGCGGTCAACAAGAAACAACTCGCTGTGGTTCCGAAAGGAACTCGCTTCATTCGAAAAGTCTGCACTTCGCCTTCTGTTCAGCTCGCACCTGGTTTCACATGGTACCATAGAAAGCGCAATGCATCTCCGTCGTCCACTTTTATCTCTATTTGCAAGAATGCCTTTTCAATATCTGCCACCAAGGCTATTTTGTTGCTTCTGAAATTCAGCAGCAGTGCGATAAGGTCAGCTGTCAAATTCGGACCACTCTCAAGGTTTTGGTGCAATGACTTTAACCTCGGTCCACGCGACGAAGGATCGAAAACCACTCGCAGTATCGTCGTGTTGCTCGTTTCTCGGAACATCGTCTGGTGCGGCATGTAGTCGATCAGCTTTTCCTCTTCTTCCTTTTCTACCACTGGCTCAGCTACGTCCTCTGTGAAATACTGTCTGATGACAGCATCGTATGCTTCCAGCAGTTCAAGAGTTCGTTGAAGGTTGTTTGCCAGTTGGGACAGTCATTTTTCAGCAGTCCCCTCGTTGTCACTTATATCTATGTTTTGCCTCCACTACGCCGTATATTGTTTTGGAAAGAATCGAGCAGTCGCTGCCCATCAAAGTTGTCGTCATCCGCGACTCCGATAGACTCCTGGATTCAGAAACGTTCCAAGCAGTTTATTGTCTCACTCTCGGCCAGTGATATGCGAAGGGCAATGGTTTGCGTGCACTGCGAGTCAACTATCTTTACTTCTACTGGTCCTTGAATGCACTACCCAAAGGCAGTCTCGAGTGCTGAGAGTTTTCTATCTAGCGGCTTGCTTCTTCCAGTTACAAGTTCTTAGTAATGCTCTGACCGGATGAGGAGGTCGATGTCACCTCTTCCGTTATCGCAGCTCCTGGCGGCTGCAGCAAAAGGTTCAAGTAGTTCCTTGATCCTGTGTTCAGGAATTGGTATTCTTTGTTCACATATTATGTTTGTCTCAAGAACTTCGATCTGTTGTATCTTCTTATTTATCATGGTTAGCGACACCAGCACTCTGCTAAAGTCTCGCTCAGATTGGTGTCCACCAAACACGCCAACCTTCAAGGTTTCTGTTCCAAGAACTCGACACCCGAATTTTTCTGACACTCGCTTCGTAATGAACGAACATTAACTACAACCGCCAAGTAGAGTGCGTAAGTATACCGCTTTCGTTTCACCGGCACACAACGCCGTTGCCGTTTGTAGCAGTACTTCTCGTTTGCGAGTTTCTTTCATTGAAGATTGCAAATTTACTGGGACTGTTGCGACCTCGGTTGCATTCGCTTTGACTTTCAGAAGGGTAAATTCTGGATCGCACATTGTCGTCGCATCCCGCCGTGCCCAGTTACCGCATTTATTGCTGCTTCCGCACTCTTTAAAACGGTGATTTTGTTTCGTACAGCGAAAGCAGCGTCTTCCCGAACGGAGTATTTTCTTCTTTTCCTCTAATAAAATGCCAGCATGGCAGGCGTTGGTTTCGTAGTTATTCTCCTTGCAGAGGAAACAATGATCCGTTCTTGCTGATTGTTGTAGTACAGGTGCTGAGGATTTAAATTTTGTTCCAGTGCTGATCATGTAACCTCCAGTTGGGTTTAATGCCTTCAGCATTGACACCTAGTGCTTCTTGCTAGTACCTTGCTGAGCAACCAGATTCTCGCGGCCTTGCACTTCAATCCTCAAAATCAATTAAGTTCGAGAATAAAGACAGTGTACCTCTTGCAGCTGTTTCTATGGGCTATCCCGGAGCGTCGTAGATTTGCAGCGCAGATCCAGTTCGTTCCAAGCTCTGTGTTGACGTTTGTGAGGTTTCCTATTTCCCCGCGGCTCGGTGGAACTCGAGCAATATTTGTTTCGGTAAGGCGCGTTGTACTACGGGGTAGAGCAACGTGCCGTAAGTCTCTTGTTTCTGGCCAAGCGCCTCCAGGCCACGGAGGCGAGAGAAGAGGGTGTCGTATAACCGTCGGAGGAACCGTTTGTCTTCGGCGCTTCGCACAAATTCAAGGCCCAAGAGCTTTCGCATCTGTGCTTGTACGATGGCGTCTTCATCGCCGAAGCGTTTTTTCAGCAGCAAGATGGCGTCCACAGAGCACTGCGATGTGGGTGGAAGGCCCTTGATCGTTCTTGCTGCTTCGCCAATCACAACCGAGTTTAACTACTCGAACTTGTGCAAGGTGGTCAGCCTATTGTTCTTGTGAATGATTTGCTCGTACTGTTCCCGAAATTCTTTCCTGGACACACCTTTGCCGTCAAATTTTACGAGCTCTAATTTTGGAAGCTTCACCTCGCAGGTCATGGACCGCGCCTGCGTCGTTGCTTGGTGATGGTTCTTCTTTCGGCTGCGTTTTCCCTTGAACTTCTTTTATCTCACCTTGGAGCTTCGCGATGTAGGTAACGTTCTTGTCGTCATACTCGATAATTTCGGTATAGTCCTGCTCTGCTTCGTCCGCTGGCAGTAGCCCCTCGACCGCGGCGTTAGCTTCGTTTAGACGGGTCTGCAGAGAGCTCATTCTTGCAAACAAAACACTTAGTTCTTTTTCGTTGCCCGTGCGGCTCGTCATGCAGGAGTCAATATCCGCAATGGGTCGAGCCACCTGTGACTGGAGAGGTGATCTTTTAGCTTTGTGTCTCTCCATGTCCCTGTACTCTGTAGCACTGGGCGCCGGCTTCAGTGTAGAAATTAGCTTTTTATTCGTTATTCGTCACCGTCTCATCCAGGTTGTCGTCTTTGTTAGGTCTCGGGGTGTATCCCTCGTTTCGGCACCACCTTATATTTATGTCGCTTTCGTTAAAATTGACAACTTCGTTGAGCGAGTACAAACGACATCCGTTTATTTCGAGCTAAATGACACGGCGCTCGGTGGTTTCTCTTTCCCAGCAAGCTTGGCTTGTCTTGCCTTGCGACTTGGAGCGGTTTAGTTTCGGTTTTGGTTTCGCAGCAGTAATCACACCCAAGGCCACGCCGCAGCTGCGCTTATCCTTGCCATTCGTTTGTTGTCATACACACACGCTCTAAGTGAGCGCATGCCTTCTGCTTTTCTGCCTCCTTGTTCTCTACTCTCGTCTTTCATCCTTTCTTCTGTTATTCAAGTTCTTTGACCTACGAATTTCGGAGGTCGTTGTAGGTTCCGATCACATTGGCGGCACATCGTTGTTTTTCTGCTTTCGTTTCTGCCCACGTGGCGAGACGAGGAGAATTTGTGTTAAAAATGAATCATTCGCGCAGCAGCAAGCAGCGCGAGAATCTGCGGCGATGCCTGCATTAGAGGATACACCGCCAAACGAAGCTGTTACTGTTGGCTTTTCTCGAGCCGGCATGGCTGCAATAGACGCTGACGTCTGCATTGGCTACAGGGGGATATATACGAAGTTTCTTAGCCATGGCTTTACTAACACGATTATTCCAAAAAAGTGGCGCGCAGTGTCACAATCGCTCGAGCAGTGAAATAAAATTGACAAACTAAGAACGAAGCGGGGCGAGCGGGCTTCGAATTCACGCTGGCGCGAACAGATTAGCTTCACTTCCAGCTCTTTCAGACCACGAGACCTTCGCCACAGGCTAACCACCACGTTTATTAAACTGCCAGTCTTTAACACTTTGACTTGAATGTCGCCATCCTCGACATCTTCAATAAGTGCGCAAGTCAGTCCCTAAACAGAGCACGGGCCCAAGCAGCACAGGTAATCGGCCCAATAATGCAACAGGGTGGTTCAATCCTGGTCTTTTGTTGGGTCGGCCTCAGCCAATACGGTTTCAATTTTGGGCCAATTACCTATGCTGCTTGGGTGCATAGTTCCACTTGCAAACCGAAACTGGTACGCGGGGCCACTTTACTTCACTAAAAAAAGGCAATTGGAAGCGTCATCTTATTTGCGTGCACCAATTCACACGAAACGACGGTAGACTGGACCAAACAAATTAAGTTTTTTTAGTTTATTAAGGGTATGAGGGATGCCGCAGTGGAGCGCTCCGGATAATTTAGAAGAACTGAGTGTTCTTGAGCGTGCACTGACATCGCACGCTACATGCGCTTCGTCTAAATGCGACTGGCGTAGCCGAGCTCGAATGTGCAACTTCCGGCTCAGGAGACGTACATAGCGGCAGCTAACGAAGCCAGCGAATAAAATTATCGTTGGTGTGCATTATTTTTAAGCTGTCACATTTGGTGGTGGACCGGCAACTAAGCGTGTCTGATTTTTAAAAATCAACTGTTCATAAAAGGATTGCGAGCCTACACGCCCCAAGGTAGTTGTTCTTATTGTGAGCAGGTTTGTTAGGACCAAATTTAGACAAATCGAATCATTTCGTTGAGTTAATAATCTCTAAAGCATTAACGACTGATTTTGTTACAGAATGGGTCGTGTAGACGGCAAAAAATGATGCATGCCTGGACTAAATATCATTCACATATGTTGCAAGTTGCTATACGAACCAAAAAAAAATGTTGGCTAATAAATTTTGTTGTAATTAATATTAAGGATTTGTTTTTTGTTTGCTTCTTGGGAGCAGCACCTCCTAATACCAAGCGTTCAACTATGGCGAGTTAAATTTCTGTACACCCAGTCAAATCTTTAGCTGGCGTGCGTAACGGACGAGTTTTCGTGCTCCTGCAGCCTATGATGGAGCTAACTTGCGAAAATGTCAAATCTAAGCACAGGCTCACTAAACCTGTGCTTAATGTTGATATTTCCGCAAGTTCTCTTTGTTGTAAAGCGCAAGTGTGCAGAAAAATTGGATGCGACACAGAAGCTGCGCCTTGAGGGCCGACGCTGACGGCGACATCGGCTTTTCTGCGACACGGGGCCCTGAACGCTGTCGCGTTAAAAGCGGCCGTCGCGCACGCTACCTAAAGATTTGGCGGGCTGCACGGACGCTGGTCCCACAACGAAGCACGGTGATGGGAGGCTATGCCGCAGTCACACTGAGCTTTGCAATAGGTGCGAAAATTAGACACGATGAAATTTTCTGACAAGTGATTGCATTAGATTTAATCTTTTTTCTCAACAGAACAACGTTCTTAGCCAACGTAAAAGTTACTCAGCGTGAACGTCTTAGAACTGCTATGACGCCATATTAATAGCGTAGAAGGGAAAATAATGACTCTCGAAAGGGGCGTAGCAGTTATTATTGCTTCAGTTTAATCGCTTCCTTATCTTGTTTGCTTGAAGCCACTCAGCCTATCAAAGTTTCTTTTGAGGCGATTCGTCTTCGTCTTATTTGAAACAGTATTATTGTAGCATGAGCTACACTGGCCGAGGTTGAGCAGTTTCTCGTGGCTCCTGGAGGGCCGTGCTGCACATGCGCGAGGAGACGTCACACGGCGCGCAGCCAGCTAGGGGGCTCTCGTGCTCACCAGAGAAGTCAGAGCTCCTTGTGTACAACCCTAAATCTCTGAGACTTAAACAAAGCAATGACTTTAACATCAGAGTCGAAGGTAAACCGGTCCCAAAGGTAGACAAGATCAGGATTCTTGGTCTCCATATCCAAAGCAATGGATATAATGATGCGACTATAAAGAAGCTGGAAGGCTATGCGGCACAGGTCATAGGAATCTTTAGGAGAATAGCCCTCAAGAGAAGAGGGCTTAAAGAGAGGATCCTAATTAAGCTGGTGCAGGCCTACGTTATTAGCCGTCTGAGCTACGCCACATCATACCTTAATATACGGGCCTCGGAACGAGACAAACTAGATTCGATAATCAGGAGATGCTACAAGCGAGCACTCGGTATACCCATAAGCACTTCAACCGAAGGACTCTTAGGAATGGGAGTTCACAACACATGGAGGGTAATCGCCGAGGCTGTTAAAACAGCCCAGCTGGAAAGACTTAGCCAATCCAGCACAAGTAGGGCTATCCTAAACATGGTAGGACTACAAATAGACAGGGGTATGCAAAAGAAGCAGGACATCCTAAGAATAATTAGAGAACAACTTAGGGTGGATCCTCCCCCTAGGAATATGCGCCCTACCTTTCACAAGGAAAGAAGGGAGAAGAGAGCTGAGGCGCTAGTCAGGATCTTCAGCGAGGCAAACGAGAAAACAGTAGCATACACGGACGCGGCGAGTGGCAAGCTGGGAGTGGCGGTAGCCTCGGTGGTGGATGGCCGGAGTGAGGCAGTCTCATCAGCAACCATACGCAGCCGCAATCCGGAGTCAGCAGAAGAAGCTGCAATAGCGCTTCCTTGCGTAGGGACAGAAGCAAAATTCATAGTTAGCGACAGCAAAACGGCCATATATAAATATGGTAGAGGTAGGATTGCACCAGAAGCGGTGCGGATACTAACAGGAGGAAAGATAGATAGGAAAATTAGCCTCGTATGGGCACCAGCTCACACGTCAGTTCCAGGCAATGAGGCGGCACGCGCTCTGGCTCGAGATGTCTACTTCCGAGCCGGAGCAGAACCGCCCGACTGCAAAGAACTAGACGAGAGACTGCAGAATTACACGGAAATAACTGAAAACTACAGATTACAAAGGAGACTAGTGCCTCCACCGGACAGAGAGCTTGGAAACAAAGAGGCGATGATCTGGCGCAGATTGCAGGCAGGAAATTACATCAATCCGGTCTGGGCATCGCACGTCCTCAAAGAAGACATAGATGATAAGTGCAAAGAATGTGGAGAGAGGGGGACCCTCGATCACGTAATTTAGGGTTGTGTAGACTCCGCAGGGGCTAACGAAGGAATTGATAGTAGAGAAGCCTGGGAGACCCTTCTGCGGAGCACAGACCCCGTCAAGAAGAAGCAAGCCATTCATCTGGCGGTGGAGGCAGTGAAGAGCCAGCAGCTCTTTGCCTGCCTTTAATCGCGAGGGTCCCGGCCCCTACCCCCTAGGCCTGCGTGCTGAGGGTAGGGAGTAGGGGGCCTCCTTTCTGATGGAAATAAAGGTTTTTGGACTGGAATGGAGCTGGCGTGCCGGAGCTGCCGCCGCCACACGCGTCTCGCCGGTCTGTGCATTCCAGAGGAGTGAAGTCAGCCGCGGCAGGCTCACTGGCGTCGGCGCGTGCCCAACTGTACGCCTCCCTTGCGCAGTAGCCAAGTCTGACGATGCACCTGAGAAGCTTGATAGCGCCTCTCGTTTTGTGCGCATGCGTAGAGGTATCACTGGGGGTATACATACAGTGGAGCGTTTGCCAGTGTGGTATAGCCATGGAGAAGGAGGGCGAAATTAATGCTCAGCGGCAATTGTTGCTCAGCGGCTCAGCGTAGCTCATGCTACGTATACCCTAGCATAGCCGAGCTAAGCCACTGCTAATGTTAAAGTTGCTTTTCACCAATAATTGATTCGGGTATTAGGATAATGACCGTTATCATTTTTGTTAAATAAAGAGCTCACCTACTGATTTCAGCTATATTTATCCAGGAGTTTTACATACGTCGTGATATATGTCTAGCAAAGATGTAAAGTGCCAAGTTTCCAATTGGTTACATCCCAGGCCTACGAATCTTAAAGAGCCTAGTCATCAGCTCGTGCGGAGTCAAGGCCAGCGTTTTGGCAGAAATATGAATAATACTAAAATATGTCCATGGATTTTTAGGATACAATATTGCCTGATGATAGCATTTTTCTTTTCCTTCCCGCCTGTGTGGGATGAGAGCTTTCAATCACATCTAGCTATACGCCTCGTATACTGCGTCGTTAGACACTCCCACACATGCTAATTGTTAACGAATTTCAGAATTCACTCTCACCCTTCCGCCCATATTGCTTTGTGCGGGCGCCAGCCTGTCAAGTTTATTGCCTTTAATGTCCTGATACAAAAATAGAGCTGATAGAAACGCACTTCGCAAGAGGTAAATAAACGGTATTTGCTATAAAATTTATGAACGTTCACGACAAATCGATAAACTCTTGCGTTGTCGAAAATATCGAGTGTAATTCTGATCGCAAGTCATCGCCTTGGGTTTTGATGCCGACATTCACAAGCTGAGTAAGTTTTTATTTTCGGATGGCATAGGATTATAACACGGCATATTCGGTTTTTACGGAGTGTGTGATTAGATTTCTCAAAATGCTGAGCGTCTCTACTGCTATGAATATATTTATTTAGTTGCGCCAAATGGAGTCCAGGCTTGTGTAATCAACCGAGGTTATCTCCTTTCTGGTTCAGTAATTTTGGACGCTGCGCTAAAATTGGCAACATCAATACCACTAAGCGTTCAACCCATTTTGCAGTTATTCATTATTTTGTGCTAGAGAAACAAGAGTGCCACTCTCGATTCGCAACGACGATGAAAATCGATTATGATGAGCTACTTTTGTAACCCAGTGATGATGTGCGAGGAATGGACGATTCAAGGTGGTACAGCGTTAGTAGTCATGGTAATCAACCGAGGTTATCTTCCTTTTGATTCTGTATGTGACCCCATATTGTTACGTGATGGCAAGCCGATGAAGCAGATGAGATGACAGATGGTTACAGGACGATTTAATGGCGAACGGCCTGGCGCGAGCACTCTTGCCCGTGCCACTGAATAGTTTGTCGTCTCCTCGTCCGTCACACAACCAAGGGACGCCGGGGAATCGTTCCGATCGCAAACCAGAAGATCGGCAGTGAAGCTGAAATGCTCTAGATGACAATAGGCTTGAAAAATGGTTGAATATGGAAGGAGGTAATGGGATTGCCGCCACGGTGGATGAGAAGATCGGCGAATTAGTCCACAAACCATCCGGGCCGTAGGTTGCCAGATGCCGACTGCCGAGGTCCTTGGACGCACCGAACGGCAGTAGTTTGGAGGGGGGGGGGAGGGAATGGGGAGGAGCCGTTGTCTTCACGTGTGGGCAGCGTCTCGAATTGGGCCGGGTCATTTTGGTCGCGGCAACGTCGTCAGTTCGTCGTGTCTAGTGGTCCAGGCGGGGAACGGGTCTTGGGTGAGCGGAGAGGTAGGTTCATGTCTGGCAGTCTGGGGCACAGACGGCTGGGCGGACCAGGTACACACGGCCGATGAGCAAGGCAGGCTCAGGGCGCCGAAGATCCCGGGACCAGGATGGCAGTGAGGGGACCCCCCCCCCCCCCACCTCTCACCAAATGTTACCTGATGGCAAGCCGATGAATGAGATACGATTACTTATGGTTCCAGGATGATTTCACGGCGGACGGCCTGCCGTGAGCACTCCTGCCCGCGCCAGTGCACAACTTGTCGTCTTCTAGTCCGTCACCATATATACTACGAGGCCTTCAATCCATTTTTCCAGTTATTTCTTCTTTATGCTCGAACATTGTATGCGCCACTCTATATTCACAAGGACATTCAAAATCGATGATGCTAAGCTACATTTGTAACCCAGCGATGATGTGTGAGGTGTATTGAACGATTTAAGATGGTAATGAGTTGGTAATCATTGTAATCAACCAAGGCTATTTTCCTTCTGTTTCTGTAGTTTTTCAGACTACGCTGAATGTGGCGACATACGCACTACAAACCTATCGGTCAACTTTCTATCATTTTCTTTTTACTCATCTAAAGTTGTTAATGCCGCCTGGGACAAATATGCAGTCAGCGCTCAAACTTCAGTGTTACTTCAGAGTTCTCTGCACTATTTTTCTCAAAATATTTATATCCGTCCTGAAAAATTGACATCAAATGTCACATCAGTTGCAGGTTCTGCCAGCTCATTGTGCTTACGTGTCTGCGCACATGCGGGAGCCTAAAAATCCTGTGTTTTCTTTTTTTGGCTATAGATCTTGGTGTAAATAAAAACTATAGGCTCCGGTATGTGACATTTCATGGAATCATAATGTCAGCTGCTGTCATTTCACCTTCTCCTCCGAGCCACAGGGTAATGCAACCTTTGGAACTTGGCCTTTCATTATGATGCGAGATCACTCATTGGGTCCTAAATGTGCTTCGGTCCTAGGGTGTGTTCTTCTCATCTAAAATAATCTCTTCTGAACAAGAAAATGGTTGTCAGCTGCACTTTTTTGTGCAATTGGTATAAGAGAGAAGCGGTTGGAAACGCGTTTGGCTATCGGAAAAAGAAAGAGTTCTTATAGGGCATCCCAAAGGTAACGGCATTTCGGTATACCATCTGCCTTCTAGATTATATCAAATGTTTCATGCTAAACTAAAGTTCTTTGTAGTAGCTAATGATTAGAACTTCCGATTATATCTTAATATTTTTATTTCTGACAATTCGGAACATGACGCTTATAACTGTTTTGCAATACATTAGGTGGAAAGCATTACAGTTCTTGAAGGAAAGCAATAATTTTCGATACATACGCAACATTCTAAAACAACATGCAGCAAAATGCATTCGCACTTGTTGCCCCTCAAAACTTGTTATTTTATCAAGGCTATCTTCTTTTTTTGATTTCTTCATTTTCTTGATTATTTAACTGCAAACCAGCCGGCAAACATGGATGAAACTACTTCTATAGTGTGATCTGAGCCCTCCTTAAAATAACGCGCTCTATCTCTGCCCACGCAGGCTATCGTTAATCGCATAATCAGCGTTATGGGTTTGTGGGGGTTTAAATTTCCAAAGCGACTGAAGCTATGAGGGATGACTTAGTAAAGGCTTCCGTAAATTTCGACCACCTGGAGTTCTTTAACTTGCAGTGACATCGCACAGAAGACGGTCCACTATAATTTCGCCTCCACTGAAATCCGACCGCCGCGGCCGGGATTGAAGCAGCGTCTTGAGCGTCAGCAATCGAGCATCATAAACACAGAGCTACCGCGGCGGCCTACCTTAAAGAACATGTGAAGCTGGCAAAACGTGCAGAACTCCGTCTGGTGTCGTTCCTTATGGTGATTTGAAGTCTAGGATTAGGGAGGTGCCACTTACTCTTTGCAATGGCAAATATATAACAAATATTTTTGAGCGCTTTAGGAAGTCGACAGTTCGACAGCACCCACCCATAAGAAATGCACCTACTAGCCAAGATACGTAAACAAATAGGAAGCAAATACTCCTCACTGGAAGACAGGTGCGTTCCAGCCTTGAGCATAGAAGTTAGGAGCGCACACTGCATTGACATGGAACTCTGCTGAACAGAGCCTTGCTCATCATGACGGTAAGTGATGGTACCCTTGGCTACCCCTATGGCTCGATGGATAAGTGCGCGCGGGCCGAGCACACGTCCCAGTCACAATTTGGGTGTGAGTGGGCGCATGCGACTACAATGACACTGCGCATGCTTCGCAAGTTCTTTGTCGCAACGGGGAAAAAATGCACATGATCTGGCCAGCGGTTAAAATAAAGGTTGAGCAAGCAGGGCACTGTGCAGACCAGCGCGAGCGTGCTGGCAGTGCGCTTTGGGTTTCCGCGCCACAAACGAGCCGCTGGCGGGACCTTCATTAATCATTTTCGGTGGCAGCAGCGTCCATCATGGCTGCGTGACAGTGGTCTACCGGCAGTGTTACTTGGTGCTTGGCCTGAGTGGCAGCGACACCAGCAGACCGTCATTTCTGTTGCCTTGACTCCCGATTTGTTGGAGTGAACAGCATCCACTGATATTATTTCCGGACCCGCACATTCAATAGTGTTCCTATAGAGCAACGAAGTAATCGTTGATCGTTTTAGGAGATGTGTTTTTATGCAGCTGCATCGTCAGCAGTGTGCTTTGTAGCGCGTCTAGCAGAGCGCAGTAGTGCGTTGCTGGGACCGCCGCGAGAGCCTCTTATTTGTATTTTTGAGGAGTTAGTATCTGCGCATGCTACTGCGTTCAGCGAGTTTCTACTGTCGTGTGGGTGCATTGGTTTTGTTGCGGACTTCACAGTTTTTTTACTGTCAGAAATAAAGAATTTTGCGCCTATACCTTTTCGTGCTCTATTAGTAGGGCGTTAACGCGGCTCGTGGTCCTAAAGAGGGAGTTCCCTTAAAGTAAACCTGAGCTCACTATTCTTTTAGCTTCGTAAACGCCTAAACTGCCATGTATATCGCAGTCTTTTGGTGTATGTGGATATTCCATTTGACTCGAGTTCCCAGCGGAGAGTAAAGAACGTCTCCACCATGGATAACAGGAAATTGCTGGCAATAAAATTTTAGCTACTCCGAGGAACGTCCGAGAAAACTTTGGCGCCGATGTACTCAGAGAACACGGCAACAAGGCCACCGGCAATAATCATCTTAACAGAGCTATTTCTGTTTATGACCTCGACCAGCCAGTTACGAAAAATCCAGGCATCGACAGCACTGAAATGCCACAAGCACAACGCCCCGGTAGGATCAATTTACCAATCGGAACATTTTAGTGTAAATACACTGCGTCGGTTTTTGAGGTTAACCACAAGCGACACGCAGGTCTGCCTTTCAAACCGAAACCGTTGCAATGCCACAAGTGCATGACAATCGGGCGGGTGGGTGTCATCTATGTTGGAAAAATCGTGCGCCTAAGACACTGCAAGCTTTATGACGGCGTCATTTGCTGCCCAACTTGCATTAAGTTCGACATATATTGTGGTGCCATGATGCTTCACTGCAGAACTGACCCACCTAAAAATAACTGGCGCTGATAAATCCGATACTGTGTGACCTATACATGCTAAGATAAATGGCTGCTATTGCGCGACCGCTGTCGTTCAAGTCGTCGACCGTCTAGCAGAAAAGCAATTGCCTTCGGTCCGGAAGCCTCCACATCTCCTGCAGCGTATCCTCCTCTTCCAGACGCGATCTTGGTAAATGCAATCGTTGTGCCTCTTAAATACGGAACTATTCATTCAGATGTGTCCGTACCATCACTATCAAAACCTTAGTCGTCCGCGGAGATTGAGCAGAAGGCTCCTGTCATTGTGCTGCTCGTAGATGTGTGCGTATCCAAGGCTAAATTCCAATTCAAAGGGAAGAGGTGTCAGCTATTGAAATTCGGAAGTTTATTATAACTATCACCAATGTAATGTATATTCTGCATTCGCCAGTGACACGGAATGTACTGCTGGTACTCTAAAGGATAAATCCGCTATCTGTAGCATTTTCGTAGTAGCTACAGTTGCTCTGTCCTAATTACGGGTCCAGAAGAAGTCAGAGCAAGACAGGTTTTCTGATAATTGGTCATGAACAGAATGCTCGCAATTCAGAAGTTCAAGAATTTATGGACGTACACATATTTTGCATGCCTCAACTTCTACCAGATCAAAAAAAAAGGCCTCTGACTTCAAGGTTATGAGATGTGTCCGTCTGCCACAAACAGCCAAAAAGCAACGCCAACCTCTCCATTCGGTGCGAGCTAAGCTATGTGCTCCATTCGGCTCCCTCTCACATTCGCGACCAATTTGTTTAAAGAAACAGAAACATTCAACCACGTTTGCTCTTGTTTGTGTGTACATGTCTCCAACAGTCGGTATGACGCCCTGATTTGCTAAATGTAACACCATGAACTGTCCCACCATTGGCTGCCGACATTATCGCTCATTATACAAGGACAAAATTTGGGGTCACGATTGCGATTGTTTTAGAGTGCATCTCTTAAGCATGGGAACAGCAAAGGAGCAGGACAGTTGTGGGTGAAAGATAACGACCACAGAGCGCAAAGTAGGATCAAAATAAGGCGATAGTTGAGTGCTGGAAAGGGGAGGAAAAGTATACAAAGATAGCCAGCAGACGGGATCCGCTGCAGCGACCAGTTAAAAGATGGCGCCAGATTTTGTGCACCATCGTGCGTGCGCCCGAACAGCGGCTCAGCGTCGGCTGACCGATGTGCTCTGCCCAAGACAAAACCGAGAGCCGCCTCTGTACGGCACTGCGTGTTCCGTGTGTGGTCGCTTACGGTTGGAATACCGCATCATCATCATCATCATCAGACTGATTTCGCCTGCTGCAGGGTGAAGGCCTCTCGTATGTCTATTTAATTATCCCTGTTCTTTGCCAGCTGCACCCACCGTATGCCCGCAAACTTTTTAAACTCATCCGGCCAACTAACCTTCTGGCACCCCCTGTTAAACTTGCCTTCTCTTGCAATCCACTCGGTTGCCTTTAAGGACAAGCGATTACCTTGCATTCGCATTACGCGATCTGCCCAAGCCCATTTCTCCCTTTCGATTTTGTCTACGAGGTCGTTAACCCGCGTTTGTTTCCTCACCCACTCAGCCCACTTCCGGTCTCTTAGCGTTAAACCTATCATTTTTCTTTTCATAGCTCGCTGCGTTGCCCACAACTTGACGTGAACTCTTTCGTTGGCCTCTGTGTTCCAGCCCCGCGGGCGAGTACTGGTATTATTGAGCTGTTGAGTACTTTTCTCTTTAGGGATATTGGAAAACTACCATTCATGATCTGAGGGAACCTGCTGTAGGCGCTCTACCCCATTCTTATTTTTCTAATTAGTTCTCTCTCATGATCCGGGTGAGCGGTCATACCTGCCCTAAATACACATGTTCCTTTGCTACTTCCAGCCCCTCGCTGACTGTTGTAAACTGCTTTTCCGTTACTAGGCTTTGGTTCTCTACCCGCCATTCTGCTCGGCCTGTATATCGCATTGATAATGCTTTGCAGTTCATCTCCTGAGTGACTCAATAAGGCATGTCATGAGCGCATCGTAGATTGTTTATGTCATCATCATCATCATCATCATCATCAGCCTTACTACACCCACTGCAGGGCAAAGGCCTCTCCCATGTTGAAAAAATCAGAATTTTAGGAATGATTATACAAAGCAACGGGTATAACGGTGATGCAATAACTAAAATGGAAAACTGCGCGCAACAAACTATGCGGCTCATACAGCGGATTGCCAACAGAAGACACGGCATGAAAGAGCATAATCTCCTACGGCTGGTACAGGCGTTCGTAGTAAGCCGTATCTCGTATGCTGCCCCCTTCCTTGATCCTAAAGTTTCAGAAAAGGAAAAAATAAATGGAATTATCAGGCGATGCACGAAACAAGCTCTAGGATTGCCCATCCGTACATCCACTCACCGCCTCCTAGAGCTGGGAATGCATAATACCCTGGAAGAAATTACGGAAGCAGTGAGAACGTCCCAAATCGAACGCTTAGCCGGGACCACAACCGGCAGGGCCATTCTAGAAAAACTCAATCTTAGCCGAGATAACAGAACAACCGCCAAAGTTGACATGCTCGGAAAAATTCGAGACAATATAGTTGTACCCCCATTACCCAGGAATATGCATCCTATTCATCACTCAGTGCGCCGGGCCAAGCGGGCAGAGGCGCTAGAGAAACGCTTCCGCTCCTACAAAGACGAGGACGTGGTCTACGTGGATGCCGCTGAGTATGGTAAGAACACGATGATCGTCGCGGTCGTCAATAATAAACAACTCCTCAAAATAAGTGCCTCCATACTCTCGGGTAACCCAGAGACTGCAGAGGAAGCTGCCATAGCACTGGCTTGTGTAGGCACAAAAGCGAGATACATCATCAGTGACTCCAAAGTTGCCATACTAAATTTCAGCAGGGGCCGGGTCTCCCCTCTAACGAATACAATTCTAAGCCGTCATGTAATAGACCGGAAAATTACGCTAGTCTGGACACCAGCACATGCATCCCTGCCTGGTAATGAGACGGCCCACGAGTTCGCCCGAGGCTTTTCTTTCCGGGCGGACCCGAGCGAGGTGGTCTTTACAGACAGGGATCGCATGGTGACCTACAGAGAAATTACACAACACTATCGTTTGCAACGAGCTAGACTTCCTCCAGCGGATAGATCCTTGTCCAGATACCAAGCCATCAACTGGCGCCGGTTACAAACTTACACATTTCCAAACCCGGCCCTCTGGAGTCTTATGTACCCAGGGCAATTTTCAGAAAAATGCGCGAACTGCGAACTTAGGGCCACCTTGGACCACATACTATGGGAATGTCCTCATGCTCCCCGGGAGGGACGAGGTATTAACACAAAAGATCAATGGGAGACCTTACTACTGAGCTCCGACCCGGCGACTCAGTTACAACTCGTCCGACTGGCCGAAGCCGCCGCCGAGAGTCAAGACCTTTCGGCCGTCGTCTAGGCGGGTAGCCCTCTGGCTACCCTCTTTCTGTTGGATATTAAAAGTTTTCCTATCCTATCCTATCCAATTAACCCTATCCTTTGCCAGCTGCATCCACCCTTTGCCTGCAAACTTCTTAATCTCATCCGTCCACCTAACCTTCTGCCGCCCCCTGCTACGCTTACTTTCTCTTGGAATCCACTCCGTTACCCTTAAGGACCAGCGGTTATCTTGCCTTCGCATTACATGCCCTGCCCAAGCCCATTTCTTTCTCTTGATTTCGACTAGGATGTCATTAACCCGTGTTTGTTCCCTCACTCACTCTGCCCGCTTCCGATCTCTTAACGTTACACCTATCATTTTCCTTTCCATGGCTCGCTGCGTTGTCCTTAACTTAAGCTGAACTCTTTTCGTTAGCCTCCACGTTTCTGCCCCGTAGGTGAGTACCGGTAAGATTATCCTGTTGTACACTTTCCTCTTGAGGGAAATTGGTAAACTGCCACTCATGATCTGCGAGAATTTGCCATATGCGCTCCACCCCATTCTTATCCTTCTAGTTATCTTCCTCTCATGATCCGGATCAGCTGTCACTACCTGCCCTAAGTAGACGTATTCTGTCACAATTTCTAGGCTCTCGCTGCCAATTGTGAACTGTTGTTCCCTTGCTAGGCTGTTGAACATTACCTTGGTTTTCTGCATGTTAATTTTTAGACCCATCGATCTGCTCTGCCTGTCTAACTCATTGATCATGATTTGCAGTTCACCTCCTGAGTGACCCAGCAAGGCAATGTCATCAGCAAATCGCAGATTATTTAGGTATTCTCCATTTATTCTTATTCCCAACTGTTCCCAATTCAGGCCTCGAAATACCTGCTGTAAACATGCGGTGAACAGCATTGGCGAGATCGTGTCTCCTTGCTTGACGCCCTTCCTTATTGGAATTTTATTGCTGACTTTATGGAGGACTATAGTAGCTGTGCAGTTGCTATATATATCTTCCAGTATTTTGACATAAGGCTCTTTTACCCCCTGATTACGCAACGCCTGTATGACTGCTGAGGTTTCCACTGAGTCGAATGCTTTCTCGTAATCAATGAAAGCTATATATAGAGGTTGGTTATACTCTGCGCATTTCTCTATCACCTGATTGATAGTGTGAATATGATCTATTGTGGAATATCCTTTACGAAAGCCTGCCTGATCATTTGGTTGAATAAAGTCTAGCGTTGCCCTGACTCTATTAGCGATTACCTTAGTAAATACTTTGTAGGCAACGGATAGTAAGCTGATCGGTCTGTAATTCTTCAAGTCCTTGGCGTCTCCCTTCTTATGAATTAAGATAATGTTTGCATTCTTCCAAGCTTCTGGTACAGTCGAGGTCATAAGGCATTGCGTATACAGGGTGGCTAGTTTTTCTAGCATGATGTCCCCTCCATCCTTCAACAGATCTGCTGTTACCTGATCCTCCCGAGCTGCTTTTCCCCTTTTCATTGCTTCTAAGGCTTTCTTTACTTCATCTTTCGTTACTGGCGGGATGACGCATTCCTGTGCACTGCTGTCTTTCTCATTAACGCTCTGATTACATTGGCTACTGTACAGGTCTGTGTAGAACTCTTCGGCTACGTTAACTATCTTATCCATATTGCTAATGACATTGCCCTGCTTGTCTCTACATCTGGTTTTTACCTATGCCTAGTTTCCTCTTCACTGTTTTTAGGCTACCTCCGTTCTTTATAGCATGCTCGATTCTCTCCATATTAAACTTCCTTATGTCGGCTACCTTGCGCTTATTTATTAACTTTGATAGCTCCGTTAGTTCTATTCTATCGGTAGGGTTAGATGCCCTCATGTTTTGGCGCTTCTTAATCAGATCTTTCGTCACCTGAGATAGCTTCCCGGTATCCTTTCGAACTCTCCTACCGCCTACTTCTACTGCGCACTCCGTAATTATTGATGTCAGTTTATCGTGCATTGAATGAACATCAAGGTCATCTTCCTCAGTTAAAGCCGAATATCTGTTTTGCAGCGCTATCCTAAACTCCTGTGCTTTCCCTCTTATGGCTAATTCGTTAATGGTCTTCTTCTTCACTAGCTTCTTCCGTTCCCTCTTCAAGCCAAAGCTAATTCTAGACCGTACCATTCTGTGGTCGCTACAACGCACCTTTCCGAGGACGGCCACATCCTGAATGATGCCACGTTTAGCGCATAGTATGAAGTCGATTTCATTTTTAATCTCACCATTGGGGCTCCTCCAGGTCCACTTCCTGTTTTCTCGTTTGCGGAAGAAGGTATTCATGATCCGTAAATTATTTCTATCCGCGAATTCGACTAATAACTCTCCCCTGCTATTTCTAGAGCCTATCTAATAGTCACCTACCGCGTGGTCGTCAGCCTGCTTCTTGCCTACCTTCGCATTGAAGTCGCCCATCAGTACAGTGTACTGCGATTTTACTTTATTCATTGCCGAATCTACGTCTTCACAGAAACTTTCAACGGTCTGGTCATCATGGCTGGATGTGGGTGCGTAGGCCTGCAGCACTTTCAGCTTGTACCTCCTATTCAGCCTAATTACAACAGCTGCCACCCTCTCGTTAATACTGTAGAACTCCTCTACGTTGCCAGCTATATCCTTATTAATGAGGAATCCCACACCTAGTTCTCGTCTATCCTCTAACCCTCGATAGCACAGTATGTGTCCGTCCTTTAGTACTGTATACGCCTCACCTGTCCCCCTAACTTCGCTAAGCCCTATCACATCCCAATTAATCCCCGCTAATTTGTTTATGTTTATGTTTAGATTGTTTATGTATTTTGCATCAAATATTTTCTCTAACTGTTCCCAAATGAGGCCTCAGAACACCTCCCGGAAGCAGAATCTGAATAGCATTGGCAGATAGTGTCTTCCCTTCCTGACGCCGCTCCTTTTTGGCACCTTATTGCTGACTTTTTGAATGGTAGCACTGCCGTTACTAAAGACATCTTCCGGTATTTTTACAGAAGGCTCCTCTACACCCTGATTCCTCAATGCCTGCCTTATTACCGACGTTTTCCTTGAGTCAACTGTTTTCTCGCAACCAATAATGGCTATATACATGGGTTGGTTATATTCTGCGAATTCTCTATAACTTTATTGATATGAACTATTTTGGAATATTTTTTTACGAAAGCCTTCCTAATCATTTGGTTGTATGAAGTCTTAGGTTGCCCTTACTCTATTAGAGATTACTTTAGCGAATACCTTGTACGCAACGGATAGTAAGCTGATCGGCCTGTAATTTTTCAAGTTTTTTTCGTCTCTTATCAATTAAGATATTGTTAGTGTTCTTCCAAGATTCTGGTATCGTCGAGGTCATAAGACATTGAGCATACAGGGTGGCTAGTTTTTCATGCACAATCTCCCCTCCACCCTTCAACAGATCTGCTGTTACCTGATTCTCAACAGTTCCTTTTCACCTTTGCTTCGCTCCTCAAGCTTTCTTTGCTTACCTTTCATTACTTGCGGGATGATACATTGCTGTTCGCTACTGTCTCTTTCATTAACATTCTGACTGCATTGACTCTTTACAGATTTGTGTAACACTCTTCGACCACTTTACCTACTGCATTCATACTGCTGATGACATTGCCGGCGTTGTCTCCTAAATCATACATCTGCTTTTTTCCTATGGCTAGTTTTCTCTTCGTCGTTCTTAGGCTACCTCCGTTCCTTCCGATTCAACATACATAATCCTATTCAAAATACTTAATAACCGACTCGCGAGGGGCCTGTCGGATCAGGCCTGGATATACAATTCCATCGACACGCGGAGATTTTTTATGAAACCTGGTGCTGACTTACGCGGCCTCGAGATTCAAACCTCGGACCTCTTGCTCACGAGTCGCATGACCTACCTCTAATCGATCACTGCTTTCCCACAGTACCGGTCCTAAAAATCGCAGTGCAGAGAGGCGTAATCTTGGCAAGCTTATTTTTTTAAGCAAGAAGGTTTGTCCGCTCCGTTTCTTACCATGTCCAGCGGTATTTACTACGGCATCTTGACATACATTCGACGCCTGTATGAGGTCTGCTGTCTAGATTTTGCTTTCAATGAGAAAGTGTTATTGTTGTAACTCTGCGTCGCTGCCGCTATTCGTTGGTATATTGATAAACGACAAGATTTGATCACGTCGATGAAAGCTTAACTAAGCCAATTTTTTCGGAGACTAAGTAGATATGGTCAATAGAAAGCCATACTCATGTGTCCTATCACTAACCCAAGCAGCACAAGTAATTGGCCCAACATTGGAACTGTGTTGGCAAAGCTGGCACTACAAAGGACCAGGATGGGAATATCCTGTTGCAATAGTGGGCCGATGACCTGTGCTGCTTGCGAAAACACTCAGCGGAGTTAGCTCTCCCCACGCATTCCTAAATAGCTTTCAACCGCCGCTCCTTTCGAGGCGTCGGCACCTACGCTCATACAAAGAAGTTCCACTGCTGTCTTCTTTGCGCAGGCTGGCAAAACTGGTAAATGATTTGCCCGGTAGGCCAGGGCGCCAGCCTAAAATTGCTTGCAGCTCTCTCGGTAGGGGGAGTCGTTAGAAGGTCATCTCAAGCTGCCGAAGGCGACAAGTGGAAGATAAACTAACAAATGGCAAAAAAATGAGCAGAAATAAAGCGGTAAAGTGAGTTCATCTGTGCCAGCCGCATCGGAAGGTCTCTAAAACTAATCTGATGGGTAAACGCCGAGAAATATCGTGCGACGTTTGTAGGCTTTTACCATCATTGCCGACAGCACCGCCATCCCACAATGGCGTTTAACCTTCTGGAACCCCCGCTTGATCGGTACTCTTGCCAACACAGACCCGCGAGCGCTCTCTGGCATGCACTCCAATGTAAACGCTCCCAACGTGCTAGAGCCATCGGCGCCGAAATCACACAGGCAACCGCGCGTCGACGTTTGACGCACGCTGCCTGTGCCGTGTGTTTTCATGTGGTTTCCGTTCAGGCAGTGTTGCGTCAATGGCTTTTCCTATTCCTGCTCGGTTTAACTACAACAAAACCATTCCATTTTCAGCATGAAAAACCGCATTGTAGGCTAAAATTATAAAGATAACAGAAAACTAAGAAGACAAGCAAATCCTTAAGAAGCTTTGCTCTAGCACATTTAGAGAAATCAGGCGAAACTTGTCTCTCATGTTTTTTTTTTCTTTTCTCGCTCTCCTTTCATCAGCGTCCAGTGTTTCTGAACGTAGAAGTGGATATCAGCGGACACATACGTTCACCAACTATCAATGCAGATCTTTGCGTTCCACTTCTAACAAAGCTGTGCCAAGCATATACTGGCTGGTATAAAAGCACACCTGTTATAACGACGCAGAGAATAAAGAAACAGTAAAAAACATGGTGTTGCTGCGAATCCTTGTAAGTTTGTTCATTTTTCAAACCTGGCGACAGGCGAGGTTAACGCTGTATTCGTAATGCCAGACACAACCAGATTTAACTGGATTGATCGCATCCGTCTGGAGCCAAATCTACGTTAATTCTTACTGTTGGGGTAACGTTGCACGCTGCATGTCGGATGTTCGCTGCCAGAGGTGCGGGAATTCTGTTCGATGACCGCCGTGCACGTTTGTTGCGTTCGCCGCCACCAAGTCTTTCAGTTCATAGTGGGCGCTGGCTAGCCCGAGTAAATAGTTTCTTTGGAAAGCATTCTTTCGCTGTCTACCTCAGTGTCTGGACTGCCCTCCCCACTATGTTACACAATGCTTCTTCAGCCCAAGAATACCAACTGTTATGAATGGAAATAGAGCGTCTCTCAAAACTTTCAGCAGGGGGCATAAAGTTGATACTGGCACATAAAGTATCGGCTCTAGGCCTCAGGGATTCAAATTGTATGAAGTAAACCTTGCGTTCAGCTCAAAATCTGCAGACACAACGCTGTAAACATTCTAGAAATCTCAAGATCTTCAAAACCTTTTTTAGTGAATATGGATTACCGTGTTTGGACTTCCGACATCTCCTCCACGGCATCCCTATTGATCTATTTAGCGCTTCCTCAAAGGCGTGCTGAGCATTACGGAGACAAAGACTGCTGCCCTAAGCTATTATGCTCCACGACCTCGCCCGAAACGCTGGCTTACAGCGAAGCTTATGACTAAACATTTGCAGGTAGAAGTTAACCTCTTCATTGAATAGTTAGATATCTCACTGGTTAGTTGCAAAATCTTCTTTGTCGCGAGTTTGTCGAGTGACACATTCTCTGCTTAAAATAGGAAAATGCGCAGAACATAACCAAACACTAAATGTAACTTTCATAGATTACGAGAAAGTTTTTGACTCAGTAGAAGCCTCAGCTATCATGCGTTTTGAAATCGGGCTGTAGGTGTGCTTTTAGTAAAAATACTGGAAGATATCTACAGCAAATGAAAGCTACCATAGTCCTAGTTGAGTTTCCCCTTCCGGTGGCGATGAGAGGAAACTACTTGATGATGAAATCGGGGTTTCTTGATGACCATGTGGTTCTACTCGCCAACATTCACATTACTCAAGGAAAGGTGAAGGTTAACTATTTATTTACAACGTAGGTAAAAAAAGAGAAGAAACAAAGCAAGGAGAAAACTATTTACATGACTAAATCGTGGATCAGACGAATTCAGCCCCCGCTCAGCCCAGAGCGCTTGGTTTTAAACCCACTGTCTCCGCCCTTATCGGGGACAGCAACCAATAAGATAACACACGACCCATCTCGCCAATCAGTGGTTAGGGAAAGGAAGATAAGGATTTCCGCCAACTAATCACAGATTGGGGAAAGAGTGCTGATTAAACATTTGGGAAAGGAGAGGTTGCAATCAAATAGACAAACAGCACAAACGCGACCACCCTCTCCCACGGCACAGACGGCCCAGCCGTTACCACTTTCCTATCTCTTTCGCACACGCGACAAAACGATCCCTAAAGTGTTTACAGAATACACCACACGAGACGAACACAGTCGTTACGGGAATAGTGGGTTTCCGGTCACTCGGCTAGTACTCAGCCGTATCTCGTGCGCCCCCGAAACCTCGTCAACCCCCTAACAACCACATGTCGACAGCTGTACATGGTTAGCGTTTTTCCCGGCGGGTCATCCCCGTGACGGCGCGGCGTAAACGAGGACGTCCGCCGCACGAAGGGGAGGAAGGGACGGGACGGGCCCCTTTGTTGGGGACTTCCGACCCCACTGGAGCGGCCTTCCTTGCGAACACAAGATCAACGAGTTCGCGGAAAGGTCAGCGAACTCCACACCTCCCAACCAAGAATGTCACGCTTACACTTGCTGTCAGTGTGACATAAAAGTTCAGTCACAATTTGCGGAACAAAAATACACACACGCGCGCACATGTATGCTCAGCTGTTGAATCAGACCACAAACACGCACACACGCGCGCACATTGCGGTTAATTCAATCCGCACACACAAGGTTAGGACACCAATCTGCACATTCCAGAATCCACCATGTCAGATCGGTGCACCAAATTGGCAGAATGATTTCTAGCCACCTACATCTCGAAAAAGAAGATGTTTCCTTTTAGCTTTGTCCAAAAGATTGGACCAAAATTCCAATTTATCCGGCACGGCGCCGGTTGTGAAGGCTACCGCCGTTATCGGGTCTACATCGCCATTTTCATCAAAAGCAACAAAGCTCACCAGCTCCCTGCATTCTACCAAGATTGCTGCTGCCATCATGTCTACGTTCTCTGCCTCTTTGAATTTCACAGTTGGGATAGGCCTGTCACCGGCTACTTCACATGCAGTTTTACATCGCTCTTCAGGTAGCGCTAGCTCCCTGTACGGCTGGCAGCCGGCATTGTCTTCAAAGAAAACCATGCCCTTAAGCATTCTTTTCTCCCATTTACCTTGACCAGCTTGCTCCCGCTCTTCTGGTAATGAGGTCTTATGCTCTATGTTTAAGCTTGCAGGGATGGGTGCAGTATCCGAGTCCCCCAGTTCCCTATCTGCTGCGAAACTCGCAGCTGTTCCTGTTAACTCCCAATCTGCTGCAGGAACATTTGCAGAGTTCGGATCTGCCGAAGCTCTACTAAAGCCCCGGGTTTGTCGTGAACCGAATCGTGGGGACTTTCGAAATGCTCTTCGAAATCTGAACTGTAATTTTCTTCTTCAAGCTGCTCCCTTTCAGAGTGCTCTGTTAGTGCGTGTGTTTCCGGTGTTACCAGCTGCCCTACACCCCTAGCTAGATCTGCTGTCATTGTGAGTGCGCACAGTATCAGAACCGGCTGGTAAGACAACTCCTCTTTGGCAGCTAGATTTCCATCGACTGGAAAGCACGTTCTCGCACTCAGATCGGCCTTCTCGTCCTCGACCCTTACTACTGCGTCAGAGTTAGCGCACATAGACTGGGTCACGATGCTGAACCCTTGATCGTGAGCAACACTCAAGTGCCTCCTGGGTCTGCTCTATATCCGGCTGCTCTGACAGCAAATGCTTCACAGGTGTGACTAACGCCCCTATGCCTGCAGTACACTCTTTTGGGTTAGCACACAACGTTATATCACCTTCCTGTTTTGTTATTTCGGCCCCTGAATACACACAGGCTTCAGAACTCTGATCGTCGGTGTGCAAGTCGCCGCATGCCAGCGCCAGTATCTCTACCTGAGCAACTAGCTCGCACACATCTCCCCTCACCGCGGGAACATCTTGTTCTTGCTCTTTTGGACACTCAATCATCGAATGCCCAAAGTTCACACAGACAAAACATTGAACTGATGCGAATAAGACCTCGCTATCGACTTTCGCCCCTGTCTTAATTTTAACTGCATCTGTGCAAGTTTTCTCTTTTCCAATTCAATTTGCAGTTTCAAATTTTCAATTTCACTTAGCTGTTCAGCCTCCTGCTGCTCAATGCATCGCATCCTGCCCTCCTGATCATACCGTACGGCAGCCATCTCCGTTTTCCGCGCTATCGTTTCTAGCACATAAACACTACACCGACATGGTGAATTCGGAGAAAGCAGAAAGGTCTCCTATTTTACTGGTTGCTCTCTGCCCCGGTGATCTCGTCGTCCTCCGTGATGACGACAGGCTCCTCGATGCGGACGTCTTGAGCCCTGGATCTCTCAGCAGCTCGCTGACTTCTGCCTCGTTTGACTGGCTTGACTTGGTCGCCTGGTTACTTTTCAGCAGCTCGCTGACTCGAACCCGTTCGATGTGGACGCCTGGTTCTTTTCAGCAGCTCGCTGACTCGAACCCTCGATGGCTTGTTGTTGCCCGGCTCCTTCAGCTCCTAGCTGACTTGAGCCTCCGACGTCCTCTCGAACTCGACCCGTGATCCTGAAGCTTTCGACGTCAGTCTTGCGACGCAGCTTCACGTTTTCTCCTTTAGGACAAAAAGCTTGTCCACCGACTTGTTCTTCTTACCTTTCGTCCAATGTCTCGAGTAGAAAGAAGTTGCGATCCTGTGTCGACTGCGCCAGTTGCGATACTGTGTCGACTGCGCCAGTTGCGATCCTGTGTCGACTGCGCCAGTTGTGATCCTGTGTCGACTGCGCCAGTTGAGTTTCCCCTTCCGGTGGCGATGAGAGGAAACTACTTGATGATGAAATCGGGGTTTCTTGATGACCCGGTGGTTCTACTCGCCAACATTCACATTACTCAAGGAAAGGAGAAGGTTAACTATTTATTTACAACATAGGTAAAATACGAGAAGAAACAAAGCAAGGAGAAAACTATTTACATGACTAAATCGTGGATCAGACGAATTCAGCCCCCGCTCAACCCAGAACGCTTGGTTTTAAACCCTCTGTCTCCGCTCTTAGCGGGGACTGCAACCAATAAGATAACACACGACCCATCTCGCCAATCAGTGGTTAGGGAAAGGAAAATAATGATTTCCGTTAACTAATCATAGAATGGGGAAAGAGTGCTGATTAAACATTTGGGAAAGGAGAGGTTGCAATCAAATAGACAAACAGCACAAACGCGACCACCCTCTCCCACGGCACCCACGGCCCAGCCGGTACCACTTTCCTATCTCTTTCGCGCACGCGACAAAACTATCCCTAAAGTGTTTACAGAATACACCGCACGAGACGAACACAGTCGTTACGGGAATAGTGGGTTTCCGGTCACTCGGCTAATACTCAGCCGTATCTCGTGCGCCCCCGAAACCTCGTCAACCCCCTAACAACCACATGTCGACAGCTGTACATGGTTAGCGTTTTTCCCGGCGGGTCATCCCCGTGACGGCGCGGCGTAAATGAGGACGTCCGCCGCACGAAGGGGAGGCAGGGACGGGACGGGCCCCTTTGTTGGGGACTTCCGACCCCACTGGAGCGGCCTTCCTTGCGAACACAAGATCAACGAGTTCGCGGCAAGGTCAGCGAACTCCACAGTCCTCCATAAATTCAGCAATAAAATCTATTAAGGAAGGGCGTCAGGTAGGAAGACACGATCTCGCCAATGCTATTCACTACCTCTTTAGAAAATGCATTCAGAGGCCTCGATAGGGAAGAGATGGAAATAAGAGTTAAGAGAAAATACCTTAGCAATATGCAATTTGCTGATGACACTGCCTTGCAACATTACTCAGGAGGTGAACGGCAAAGCTTGATCAAATGAGTTTGACAGGAAGAATAGTAAGGTGGGTCTAAAAATTAACATGCAGAAAACCAAACTAATGGTCAACAGTATTGCAAGGGAGCGCATTTGGTCCGTTCCTTCTGATCATGAATGGCACATTACCAATATCCCTCTACAGAAAGATATATAACAGCTGTATCTTACTGGTACTCACTTATGGGGAAAAAACGTGGAGTTTGACGAAAAGTGTTCAACTCAGAATGAGGACAACGCCGCAAGCTATGGAAAAATTATAGGCAGGTGTAACATAGAGGGACAGGAAGAGGGCGGAGGGGGTCAGAGAACTCATGTGGGTAAAAGAGACTGTAGTCAAGATCAAGAAGGAAAAGGCCAGGGCACGCAAGTAAATCGATAACAAGATACATGCTGGTCCTCAAGAATAACGAACTGAATGCCAAGAGAAGGCAAGTACAGCAGGGAGCACTACAAAGTTATGTGTGTGGATTAGTTTAGATGTTTGGGGGATAGGGTTGCTGCGGCTGGCACAGGGATGGTTTCATTAAATAATTATGGCGGAGGCTTTTGTCCAGCAGTGGCCGTAGTCTGGGTGATGATGGTGATGATAAATTGACGCATGAATGTTTTCTTTGAGGAACTCACGGTTGAGGATACACATGCGCGTGTTTTCTGTAAAATAAAGCAGCTATGAGTGGTGCTCTGCCCCGTTGTCCTCCATTGTAGGATATGTAGTTGCTTTGGTGCCCTTAAATAGTAGCAATGAACAGCTACAAACATACCCAATAAGCTCTCTTGACCTATATAGAGAACCGCGTTTCTTTGCTCATACATTTATGAGCACAGAATCTAGCCCACACAACAAGAACCTCAGAAATCAGCAGTACCTTCCTCCTAATATTCAACGTATCGAAACCCAGTCGGTGTGTCAGCCGGGAATCATGCCCTTCGCAACAACACAGGCTGGCAAGATGAGGCGATGCTTTTTTTCCAGGCAACGCAAGAGGACCAAACAAACTGCCGGTAGGCAATGTACCGGTACCTTCTGAGAAAACCAACAAAGCCACTGAGAGAATCATTCACTGTGATGACAATAGACACGTGCATGCACGTACACCCAAGGATGAATCAAATCACATAGTGCCATAAAGTCACAATATTTTAGAAGACTTATTTTTACGCATGCAAATCATTGCATAGAAAATTATTTTTTTGCAATCCATGTAGCATGAAACTCTTACGCATAACAATATAACTCCACTACGACCTACTGTAAAATAAGAACATTCAAAATGAATGCCTGCAATACTAAGTAGACTTTTTCATATGCAATTCAGTGCACCGGAAATTTACATTTTACGGTGCGTTTGGCATGAAACCTTTATGCATAAAAAATAACTGCATGTGATCTAGCGTAAAATAAGAACATTCGGTGATGAAAGCCCCAGGTTCTAAGTTGTGCCGTATGCGCAGCCCAAAGGAGCATCAAGCGAGAGCAGAAATTAACTTGTGGATATCGTTGCTCATAGCTTCCCGCTGCGCGCTCGGAGCTCGAAGTAAGCAACTCTTAACACGGCGATGTCGAGGAATAGAAGGTATAATACCGGGTGCTCCGTGATGCTGCCCTCAGGCTGACAACGTGGTCTGTCTCACCGCAGCGCACACACTCGAGCTCCTCAAACTTCGACAGAACTTTACACTGTACACAGCTGCACCGGAAACAACCACAAAGTTCATCATCATCAGCCTTACTACACCCACTGCAGGGCAAAGGCCTCTCCCATGTCTCTCCAATTAACCCTATCCTTTGCCTGCAAACTTCGTAATCTCATCCGCCCACCTAACCTTCTGCCGCCCCCTGCTACGCTTACTTTCTCTTGGAACCCACTCCGTTACCCTTAAAGACCAGCGGTTATCCTGCCTTCGCATTACATGCCCTGCCCAAGCCCATTTCTTTCTCTTGATTTCGACTAGGATGTCATTAACCCGTGTTTCTTCCCTCACCCACTCTGCCCGCTTCCGATCTCTTAACGTTACACCTATCATTTTTCTTTCCATGGCTCGCTGCGTTGTCCTTAACTTAAGCTGAACGCTTTTGTTAGCCTCCACGTTTCTGCCCCGTAGGTGAGTACCGGTAAGATCATGCTGTTGTACACTTTCCTCATGAGGGAAATTGGTAAACTGCCACTCATGATCTGCGAGAATTTGCCATATGCGCTCCACCCCATTCTTATCCTTCTAGTTATCTCCCTCTCATGATCAGGATCAGCTGTCACTACCTGCCCTAAGTAAACGTATTCCGGCACAATTTCTAGGCTCTCGCTGCCAATTGTGAACTGTTGTTCCCTTGCTAGGCTGTTGAAGATTACCTTGGTTTTCTGCATGTTAATTTTTAGACCCATCGATCTGCTCTGCCTGTCTAACTAGTTGATCATGATTTGCAGTTCACCTCCTGAGCGACTCGGCAAGGCAATGTCATCAGCAAATCGCAGATTATTTAGGTATTCTCCATTTGTTCTTATTCCCAACTGTTCTCAATTCAGGCCTCGAAATACCTCCTGCAAACATGCGGTGAACAGCATTGGCGAGATCGTGTCTCCTTGCCTGACGCCCTTTCTTATTGGAATTTTATTGCTGACTTTATGGAGGACTATAGTAGCTGTGCAGTTGCTATATATATCTTCCAGTATTTTGACATAAGGCTCTTCTACCCCCTGATTACGCAATGCCTGTATGACTGCTGAGGTTTCCACTGAGTCGAATGCTTTCTCGTAATCAATGAAAGCTATATATAGAGGTTGGTTATATTCTACGCATTTCTCTATCACCTGATTGATAGCGTGAATATGATCTATTGTGGAATATTCTTTACGAAAGTCTGCCTGATCATTTGGTTGATTAAAGTCTAACGTTGCCCTGACTCTATAAGCGATTACCTTAGTAAGTACTTTGTAGGCAACGGATAGTAAGCTGATCGGCCTGTAATTTTTCAAGTCCTTGGCGTCTCCCTTCTTATGAATTAAGATAATTTTTGCATTCTTCCAAGCTTCTGGTACAGTCGAGGTCATAAGGCATTGCGTATACAGGGTGGCTAGTTTTTCTAGCACGATGTCCCCTCCATCCTTCAACAGATCTGCTGTTACCTGATCCTCCCCAGCTGCTTTTCCCCTTTTCATTGCTTCTAAGGCTTTCTTTACTTCATCTTTCGTTACAGGCGGGATGACGCATTGCTGTGCACTGCTGTCTTTCTCATTAGCGCTCTGATTACATTGGCTACTGTTCAGGTCTGTATAGAACTCTTCGGCTACGTTAACTATCTTATCCATATTGCTAATGACATTGCCCTGCTTGTCTCTTAATGCATACATCTGGTTTTTACCTATGCCTAGTTTCCTCTTCACTGTTTTTAGGCTACCTCCGTTCTTTACGGTACAAAAAAAAACTGACTGGGTACGCTTATCTACAGCAGCAATGCAAATTTCACATGTGAGCCTATTGCGTTCAACCGGTAATTTATTAAAAGGATCTTCTCGTGACGGAAGGAGACATAGCTGCTGCCGGCTTTTAAATGTTGCTTTCGTGCACCTTGCAGTGATATGCTTCGGAGAAGGAAGAGCAAGACGCATATGGCTAGCTAATGCTGCACGAGCCTCCATGTTACAAAAGCGCAGCTCAGCGCGTTAGTAAACGTACCAAGACGCTGGGCAGCAGTACGATCTATGAGGACTATTATTACAGAATTCAAATATGTGCGAACGTTCCAGTCTCAACTTATCAATCGTGACGGTGGCTCGGCCAAAACTGCCCGCACACTTGCTGCCAACAATGCCGGCTCCTCTGCGCAAGGACGTTTATATCCACCGGCAACAGCCGCTTAAGCCCTCAATATCATCGCACGCTCTGTGGGGCTGAGGTCGCTGAAGTGCAGGCTGCAGTTTTTGCGCGAACTTCATTGTCGGGTTAGGAAGCGGTATCAATAGTAACGCTGGCAAGACGCCGGTGCAAACGTAAACGAAGTGACGGTAGCGACCCTATATAGACTCTTCGAGCGTGCAGCCGGCGATAGATTTCATTTCGGCTGCTGCTGGACCGCACCGCTAGCCGTCAGAAATCAAGGAGTCTGCGTTTACGTCACGTTTCAGGTCACTGCGCACAATGACGTGATAAATGGGCTCCCAGTTTGAATCAGAGCAGCGGGAAAACTTTTTTAACTTTGAATGCAAATTGTTTTGAAATAAATTCATCTTTGGCGCCCGGGCAAGCGATAACAAAGCCTTTAAGTCCGAACTATCAGAATGGGCTGAGAAAAAAAGTAGATAGTGTTCGCCTCACTCTCCCTTTATTTGCCGTAACAGGTTATTTGTTAATTTCGCGGTTGTTGCTTTTATCGATATAAACAAAGAACCCGAGGAACGCGTGTAAATAATGCAGCTGTCTCTGAAGGCGTGCAGCCAGTGCCCATGGTTATTCCGCAGTGTCACTCGCTACAGAGTGAATCTTTTTAACCCTGACTACTACAAAACGGCCTACTCCTGAAGAAGGCTGCAATAAGAATATTATGTAGGTTCTGGCTGCATAGTGGAAGGGTCTCTCTGTAGCTGTGTGTGATCAATTACGGCATAAAGGCACAACCGATATTATTCATTTTTGCAAGAAATATAAGTTTCTTGATAATACAAAAGCTCTAGAGATTTAGAATAGTGTCAACTGTACGCTCTCATTGTGTTAACGGCAATATATGTAGTGCCAGAACGAGACGGGGCAACAGCCATGACCCTCGCTAGAGGCACAAGCCAGGCATTGCTACGCGTTTCGAGAGTTGGTGCTTGAACGCTCTGTAGAGCTCGGAGATTTATTTTTCGGGTGTTTTCTAGTTTATCAAGACTGGTACGGGTGATAATAATAATAATAATTGGTTTTTGGGGGATAGGAAATGGCGCAGTATCCGTCTCATATATCTTTGGACACCTGAACCGCGCCGTAAGGGAAGGGATGAAGGAGGGAGTGAAAGAAGAAAGGAAGAATAGGTGCCGTAGTGGAGGGCTCCGGAATAATTTCGACCACCTGGGGATCTTTAACGTGCACTGACATCGCACAGCACACGGGCGCCTTGGCGTTTTTCCTCCATAAAAACGCAGCCGCCGCGGTCGGGTTCGAACCCGGGAACTCCGGATCAGTAGTCGAGCGCCCTAACCACTGAGCCACCGCGGCGGGGCGTCCGGGTGATGCGAAAAAAGTTTTACAGCTGGATCTCGGTTGATATTGACACGAACTTCAACCCAAAATAGACAACCTGTAAATAACTGCTGAAAGTCTAATTCAAGGTACTACATTTGGGGACATCATATTATATATTGTTTGAAGATAAGTCCACGCCACCATAGAGACCATTCATATATAAGGCATAATACGACATTCTCATGAACACAGATGCAACAAGGGATTTCTTATGAATAGAAATCTCTAGCTGTCACAGAAGGCTGATAGAGACAGGCTTGTCACCTTTTTATGTCTCGCTCTAACTGGGCGGGATGTAACGGATGATGCCAGTTACAGATTTTTGCATCGATTGACAATTGGGCGGACTGTTGCAGCAAGATCGCAAAGCCGACAAGTGCAAGCCTGCAGAGTGTTGGCGTCAACAGTCCGCCTTGTGCAGGTTCACAGCAAGTAAAGTTTGACAAATCAAAAAAGAGCTGCGTATCAAGCAGAAAACTCGGACACCAAGCTTGGCAGCGTCTGTACTGCATTATGAGGCCTGATGAGTTGCTTCACTGTATGCACCTCCTGCCTCAAATAATATTGGTGTCATCTCAAAAGATTTTGGTGTTGAACAGATATTTCCGGGGCCGGTACACTGCTAATAGGAAAGCGCTGCATAAAAACCCGGGATTACACGTAGATGTATATGATAGCGCTTGAGATGCCACTGAATACGTGCATTCATACTCTTATCATGAATATCCGGACGCAAATAGCTAGTGCAGTTGGGTGGGGCCTTTTCAGGTAAAGTGGTGATTTTAAAAATTTTAGGTGCAGAACTGGACGACTCGACTTCACTCTTTAGGAAGCGTATTATAACCCAATGGCTTATTAAAGCAGCATATAAGTGCACGCAAAAACTCTTGGCCAAAATTTCCAAGCGGAGAATGTGTCACACGTTAAACTCGCGACAAGGAAGGTTTTCTCAACTAACCAGCGTGATATTGAACTATTGAAAAAAGGTTAACTTCTGCCTGCAAATGATTAGTCGTAAGCTTCGCTGTAAGCCAGAGTTTCGAATGAGGGCATCCAGCATACTAGCTTAGCGTTGCAGTCTTCGTCTTCGTTATGCTCAGCATGCTTTTGGGGAAGCGGCAAAAAGATAGAGATGCCGCTGAGGAGATGTCGGAAGTCCGCGCACGGTAGTCCGTATTCATTAAAGAAAATTTCTGAAGATCTTGATATTTATAGAATGTTTACGGTGTTGTGACTGCAGATTTTGATCTGAGCGCTAGGTTTACTTCATTGAATTTGAATCCTTAGGCCTAGAAGCTATTCTATATGTGCAAGTATCAACTTTATGCCTCCTGCAAAAATTTTTTGCAGGCGCTCTATTTCCATTCACAACAGTTGTTATTCTTTGGCTGAAGAAGCATTGTGTCACATATTGGGGAGGGCAGTCCAGACAATGAAGTTGACAGCGAAAGAATGCTTTGCAAAGAAACTATTTACTTGGGCCAGCCAGCGCCCACAATGGACTGAAACAAGCATGCACAGCGGTCTTCGAACAGAATGCCTGCACCTATCGGCCGTGCAGAATTCAATTTAAAACTGCTTGCGAACTTTCGACATACGGCGTGCAACGTTACCACAACAGTAAGAATTCGCGTAGAAATGGCTCCGCCCGGATGCGATCAATGCAGTTAAATCTGGTTGCGTCTGGTATTACGAACAAAGCGTTAATGTAGCGTGTCGCCAACTTTGAAAAATGAACAAACGCTACAAGGATTCACTGCAACACCTTGTTTTTACGGTTCAATTATTCTTCTCTTCTGTTGTACAAATACATTCTCTGTGTGGTTATTCCAGGTGTGCTTTTAATACCAGCCAGTATAGGCGTGACCTACCTTTGGCAGAAGTGAAACGCAAGAAATTTACAATGACAGCAGATGAGCTTGTGTGTCCGCTGATATCCACTTCTACGTTCAGAAACACTGAACGCTGCTGCAGGGCTGCGAGAAACGAAAAAATGACAGAGTTGTCGCCTAAAAGTTCTAAATGTGCTAAACCATAACTTCATAATAATTGGCTTGTCTTCCTATTTTACTCTTAGTTTTTTTTTGCTTACAATGCTGTTTTTCTTGCTGCAAACGGAAGGATTTAGAAGTAGATAAACCGAGCAGGGCGAGCAAAAGCCATTGAGACAACACTGATTGGGCCGAAAGCGCATGAAAACACACCGAACAAGCAGCGTGCGTCAAATGTCGACGCGCGGTTCCTTGCGTGATTCCGGCGCCGAAGGCTCTCGCACGTCGGGAGCGGGTACATTGGAGAGCTAGTCGGAGAGCGCCGGCGAGTCTGTGTTGTCAAGAGTACGGATCAAGCGAGGGTGCCAGAGGGTTAAACGCCATTGTGGTTGGCGGTAGCGGCGGCAGCGGTGGCAAAAACTCACAAACGTCACAACATATTCTCGGGTTTACCCTAAAGATCAGTTTATGTGAGCTTGCGATGCGGATGGCAAACATAGACTCACCTTACCGCTAATTTGTGTTCGCGTTTTTGGAATTTGTTAATTTATCTTCCATTTTTCGCCTTCCGCCACTTCTGATGACCATCTAGCCATGCCACTCACCGAGAGAGCCTTAGGCTTTTACAGGCTAGCGCCTTGGCCTACCGAGCAAATCATTTAATATCCTTGCTAGCCAGCAAAAAGGCGAAGACAGAGAAGTCGAACTTCTTTTAAGAGCGTAGGTGCCTACGCCTCCCAAAAGCTGAGCGGTTAAAAGCTCTTTAAAAATGCGTGGGGAGAGCTAACTCCGCTGAGTGTTTTCGCGTTTTGAGAGATGTCTATTATTTGCTATTGACAGTTGCTACTTAACCTAAAATATATTAGCTGAGTTAAGTTTTCATCGACGTGATCAAGTCTCGTCATTTATGGTTATCCCACCGAATAGCGGCAGCGACGCACAGTTACAACAATAATACTTTCGCACTAAAACCGAAATCTAGACAGAAGATCTGAGGCAGGCCTTGAATGTATGTAACGATGCCGAGTTTAAAACACCACTGGCCATTGTAAGAAATGGAGCGGACAAAGTTATTCGCGTAAGAAAAAAACTTTGCAAGATTACGCTTTTCTTTATTGTGATTGTTTAGCACCGCTGCTGCAGGAGAGCAGCGATGGCGTAGAGGTACATTATCCGGCTCATGAGCAAGAGGTCCGAGGTTTGAATCCCGAGAACACGCAAGTCTCGACCAGGTTTAACAGAAAAACTCCGCGTGTTCATGGAATTGAATATCCATGCCTGTTACGACAGGCCCCTTGCGAGGCGGTGATTATGTATTTTCAATCGGAAAGAACGGAGGTAGACTAAAAGCGAGGAAAAGGAAACTAGGCATAAGTAAAAAGTTGATGTTTGCGTTAAGACACAAGGCCAGCAATGTCGTCAGCAAGATAAATAAGATAGTTAAAGTGGTGGAAGAGTTTTACACAAATCTATAAAGAACCAATGCAATCAGAACGTTAGTGAAAGAGACAGTAGCGAAAAGCAATGCATCATCCTATCTGTAACAAAAGATGAAGCAAAGAAAGCTTGAGGAGCAAAGCAAAGGTGAAAACTGGCCGTTGAGAATAAGGTAACTGCAGTACTGTTGAAGGATGGTGGGGAGATGTGCAAAAAAAACTCGCAACCCTCTATACGCAGTGTCTTATGACCTCGACCATACCAGTATCTTGGAAGAACACTAAAAATATCTTAATTGATAAAAGACAAGGACTTGAAAAACTACAGGCGGATCAGCTTACTATCCGTTGCCTACAAGGTATTTTCAAGGTAATCAATAATAGAGTAAGGATAACGTTATGCTTCATACAACCTAATTATCAGGCAAGCTTTCGTAAAGGATATTCAAATATAGTTCATATTCACAGTATCACTCAAGTATTAGGGAAATACGCTGAACATAACCAGCCCCTACATATGGCCTTTATTGGTTACGAGAAAACATTTGACTCAGTGGAAAGCTCGGCAATAAGGCAGGGATTGCGATATCAGGGTGTAGAGGAGCCCTCTGTGAAAATACCGGAAGATATCTACAGTAACCGCAGTGCTACCGTTGTCCTTTATAAAGTCCGCAATAAAATTGCAATAAGGAGCGGCGTCAGGCAGGGAAGACACTATCTGGCACTACTGTTCACCGCCTTCTTACAAGAGGTATTCCGAGGCCTGATGAAGAACACAAAAACAATCTGCGATTCGCTCATGACATTAACTTACTGAGTCATGGAGGAGATGAATTGCAGATCATTATCAATGAGTTAGACACCGAGCAGAACGGTGGGTCAAAACATTAACATGCAGAAAACCAAAGTCTAGCAAGGGAACCGCAATTTACAAATATTAGCGAGGTGCTGGAAGTCACAAAGCAATATGTGTAATTAGGGCAGGTAGTTACCGCTCATCCGGATTATGAGAGGCAACTAGAAAAATAAGAGTGGGGTGGAGCGCCTACGGCAGATTCGCTCAGAATATGAATGGCAGTTTTCCAATATTCCTCACGAAAGAAGTAAACAACAGCTCTATCTTACCAGTACTCGACTGCGGGGCAGAAACGTGGAGGCCAATGAAAAGGGTTCGCGTCAAGATATGGAGTACGCAGCGAGCTATTTAAAAAAACATGATAGGTTTGACGCTAAGAGACCGGAAGCGGGCAGAGTGGGTGAGGAAACAAACGTGGGTTAATGAAATCACAGACAAAATTGAAGAAAGAATTGGGCTTGAGCTGATCATTTAATGAGAAAGCAAGGTAATCGCTGATTCTTAATGGTAACCGAGTGCATTTCTAGAGAAGGAAAGCGTAATAGAAGGAGCCAGAAAGCTAGGTGGGCGAATGAGTGGAAGTAGTTTGCGTGCATAAGGAGGGAACTGCTAGCAAAGACAGGGTTAATTGGATGGACAAAGAAGAGGCCTTCACACTGCCGCGGGCGAAATCAGGCTGATGATGATGATGATCATGATCATGCGGTATTCCAACCGTGGGAGAACACACACGGAACACGCAGTGCCACAGAGAAGCGGCTCTCGGTTTTGTCTTGGGTAGAGCACAGCGGTCAGCTGAAGCTGAGCCTCTCTTCGGGCGGGCGGATGACGGTACACAAAATCTGGCGCCATCTTTTAACTGTTCGCTGCAGTGGATCCCGTCTTCCGGCTATCTTTGTACACTCGTCCTCCCCTTTCCTGCTCTTAACTATCACGGAACTACTTTGATCCTACTTTGTGCTCGGCGGTCATTATCTTGCACCCACCCCTGTGCTGCTCGTTCGATCTTCCGATGCATAAGAGATGCACTCTAAAACAATTTCAATCGCAATCCCAACATTTTTCCTTGTCTGATGAGCGATGAAGTTGCAGCCACTGGTTACTTGTTCATAGTGTTACAGTTAGTAAATCAAGGCGTCGTACCGACTGGTGGCGATATGTGCACACAAAAGAAAAAGCAAGCATATTGGTAGCAAATATGAGGGGGAGCCGAATGGAGATGTTGGCGTTGCTTTTCCACTGTCTGTGGCAGAGAGACACATCTCGTAACCTTGAAGTCAGATGTCCTTTGGCTGATCTAGTTAAAGAAATAGAGGCAGGCAAAATATGTGTACGTCCATAAATTCTCGAACTTCTGAATTGCGAGCATTCTGTTCATGACCAATTATCAAAAAACCTGTTTCTGCTGTGACTTCATTTGGACTCGTTATTATGAGAGAGCAATCGTAGGTACTATTGAATTGCTGCAGATAACGGATTTATCTTTTAGTGTACCAGCAGTAGATATCGTGCCACTGGCGAGCGCAGACTGCACATTACATGGGTGATAGTTATAATAAAACTCGGAATTTCAATATCTTGCGCCTCTTCGCTTTGTACCTGATTTTGGCCTTGGGAACGCACACATGTAGCAGCAGGACAATGGCAGGCGCCTCCTGCTCAAACTCCATGGACGACTAAGGATTTATTAGTGATGGTAGGGGCCCATCTGAATCAAAAGTTCTGTAGTTTTTAGGCGCAACGATTGCATTTACCAAGTCCGCTTCTGGAAGAGTTGGAAACGTTGCAGGAGATGTGAAGGCTTCCGGACCGAAGGCAATTACTTTTCTGCTAGACGGTCCAGGACTTGAACCATATCTTCACACAATAGCAGCGATTTCTCCTATCATGTATAGGCCATGCAGTATCGAATTCAGCGGTGCCAGTTTCCTTCTTAGGTGGGCCAGTTCTGCAGTGAAGTATCATCGCACCACAATATATGTCGAACTTAATGCAAGTTGGGCAACAAATGACGTCGTCATGAACCTTGCAGTGTCTTGGGCGCACGATTATGTCATTACAGATGGAACCCACTCGCCAGATTGTCGCGCATTTGTGGCATTGCAACGGTTTCGGTTTCAAAGGCAGACCTACGTGTCGCTTGTGGTAAACCTCGAAGACCGACGCAGTGTAGTTACAATAAATGTTCGTATTGCTAAACTGAACGTACCGTGGCGCTGTGCTTGTGGCATTTCAGTGCTGCCGATGCCTGGATTTTTCAACACTGGCTACTCAGAATCACAAATCAGCTACATCAAAACACATTTGCTAAAACGATCAACGTTTACCTGCCTGCTCTGTTGAAAGCACCATTTAAAGTGCTTGTACTGAGAAAAAATCAGCGAGCGCTGTCCGCTCCAACAAATCGGGAGTCAAGTCTACAGAAATGGCGGGCTGCTGCTGCCGCTCCCACTCACGCCAAGCACCGCGGTAACACTGCCGGTAGACCGCTGTCACGGAGCCATGATGGACGCTGGTCCGACCAACCACGATTCATGAAGGTCTCGCCAGCGGCTCGTTTTAGGCGCGTGAACCTCGTTGCGCACGGCCAGCACGCTCGCGCTGGTCTACCCAGTGCCCTGCTTGCTCAACATTTATTTTGTCTGCCGGCCACGTCATGTGCATTTTTTCCCCGTTGCGACAAAGAACTTGCGAAACATGCGCAGTGTCATTTTAGTCGCATGCGCCCGCTCACACCCAAATTGTGACTGGGACGTGTGCTCGGCCCGCGCCAAGGGTCCCATCACTTCCCGTCATGATGAGCAAGGCTCTGTTCAGCAGAGTTCCATGTCAATGCAGTATGCTCCTAACTTCTATGCTCAAGGCTGCAACGCACCTGTCTTCCCGCGAGGAGTATATGCTTCCCAATTCTTTACGTCTCTCGGATAGTCGGTACATTTCCTATGGGTGGCTGCTATCGAACTAACAGCTGACTAAAGCGCTCATGAGTCTTCGTTTTACATTCGCCATCGCGAAGAGAAAGCGGCGCCTTCCTTATTACGCGACTAGCAATGACCTACAGGAGCAGAGATCGAGTGTGTTAGTTTATAGAGGGCTTTACTCAGATCACACTCCAGACGTAGTTTCACCCATGTCTCCCTCCCGGGTTTCATGCACAGAAACAAGAAAAGGAATGAAGATTAAAGAAAAAACAAAATAGCCTTGATAAGATGCACAGTTGTGATGGGCAACAAGTGCGAATGCATTTTGCAGAACTTTATTTTAGAGTGTAGCGTATGTGTCAAAAATTATTGCTGCCTTCAAAAACTGTGATACTTTTGACGAAATGCATCGCAAAACAGTTATAAGCGTCATTCTACAAAGTGCTCATTGCCAGATATAAAAATATAAAGGTACTCTTGGAAATGTTTTATTCAATAACCACCGCAAAGGACTTGAGACTAGCTGGAGACCTTTGATATAGTCCAGAGGGCAGATGGTATGCCGAAATTCCGGTGCCTTTCGCAAGCCCTACAAAAAATCGTTTTTTTTTTTATAGCCAAGTGCATTCTCAGCATCTGCTCTATTATACCAGCTGCACAAACAATGCAGCTAAGAGCCTTTTGCTTGCTCAGAGGAGAGTATATATGACGGGAAGAGCACACCCTAGGACCGAGGCACAGTGGTCTGTGTGTCCGCTTGGGCTGCGGGAGGTGGTTGGTTCAAAACCCACCGGCGGTCACCCACCGATAACAATGGGTACAAGCCACCCCCCAGCCCGGCGCCCGGCTTCTTCAGGGGTGTGTGCTTGGAGGAAGAACCGCAAACCGCGTAGCGCCCTTTCGGGGGCAAACCCAGTTTCGAACACCCAGCCTGTAAATGTGGTTCGTGTTTCACTCCCAAGTGAAGAGTTCGACTCAAAGCTCGTACGCTCTACCAAGAGTCTCAAGTTCAACACTAAGCGATCCTGCGTCAGAGGAGATTCAGAGTATCACTGCGGTCCTGGACAAGTCCGGTTTTTTTCGGCTGTTCAACTTTGTGAGAAAGAAAACCCTGTTCAATAAATACTCAAACTCTGTTCCACAAATTCAAAATGATGAAACGGATAACATACACATGTAGGAACTAATAAAAATTACACTAAAGCAATACAAGGCAAGTTAGATACACTCCTCTCACGCGCTTATCTCATCAAACAAGAATACGCATTTTCTCATCGGCATAAACTACTTTGGAAGGTACCTGTCACGCGCACAAGTTATGGCCGCCAACGAGTTAAGTACACACTCCCACACACACTCAATGACTTCGCGAAGCAAGATATAGCGATTACGGCACTTAACAAAGGTGGCACAATACAGATCTTCGTTAACGACAAATAGTGTAACTAGAATCTACTCTTTTATACTTTTGTTTTTCACTGTTATTTCTTTTTTTTCTCCTTGTAAGCGAACAACTTTGAATTGTTACAGTGTTGCCATTGTTGCCAGGGTGGTTGGAACTTTGTTAAGCTGCTATTGTGCAGATTTTTCTCCTACACCTCTTTCTCGCCATGTATATTTTATTTTTGTGGAAATAAAATTCAATTGATTGATTTATTTATTTAAGTGCCAACGATTGATCTCGCACCATATTGAAAGGCGAGTTACGAAAGGATTCATTGCTGTGTTTCTCGGAGAAGAAGGTGAAATGACAGCAGCTGACATTTTGATTCTATTAAATGCCACATACCGGAGCCTACAGTTTTGTGTTTTTTTTTTGCACGAAGAGCTTTAGTCACAAAAAGGAAAATAGGAGGATTCCTTAGGCACCCGCACGCACGCAGACACGTAAGCGCAATAAGCTCGCAGAACTTGTAACTGAATTTTTGATGTGAAATTTTCAGGGCGGATATAAAAGTTTGGGTAAACATACTGCAGAGAACGCTGAATAAACACTAAAATTTGAGCGCTGACTCTGGCATTAACAACTTTCAATGGGTAAAAAGAAAGTGAAAGATCGCGTCAAAAAAATAACATCTTAGCGAGGTTCTCTGCACAAACCAGCAAGGAGAGAAAGTGCAGCAAAAATACTCGTTTCCTTCATCTGTTTTCACAGTGCGCAATTTCGCGTGCGCACTCTGCAAACAATTACATGCAGAGCATATTTTACGGTGAGGCGGAAGCACCATAGCAATAGTAGTAAGGAGCCGTCGCGGTGACTCAGTTGCTATGGGGCTCGGGTGCTGGCACGAAAGACGCGGGTTCGATCCCGGCTGCAGATGGAGGCGAAATTCTAGAGGCCCGTGTACTGTGCGATGTCAGTGCACGTTAAAGAACCCTAGGTGGTCGAAATTTCCGGAGCCCGCCACTACGGCGTTCCTCATTGCTGCTTTGGGACGTTAAACCCCACAAAACCAAAACAAACCAACAGTAGTAAGGGTTACGTCTTCACAGCATTAGCTAAAAAAACTAATGCAGTTCAGGTGAGGCTTTTTTATCCAGATTTTAAGCTTTGCAGTAAAAAACACATTCAAGTGAGAGAAGCAGAGTGAAAACTTGAAACGGTACGAGCGAAACAGATGTACGCAGGCAGAAGAAAAATGTATATGACTGATTTTATTTATATTTTTGATATCTAAACTGTTTTGAATATTCACTATAATGAGGATTTCCAAATAGGATTAAAATTTCGAGATGCTCTAGAGCGCTTGAAGAAAAAAATTCGGATTGATTTCCCGTCGTGCGGACTCACTTCATGCACTGTGACACGAAACGGTCTTTGCATCTAGTAAAGACCATTGCACAGACGCATATTTTTGCCTGGTCTTGTTTGGCGGCGTATCCGTCAATGCATTCACCGCAAAAGCTTCTCACGCACCATACGCTGGCGCGAACGATTCATTTTTAACACCGGTTCCACTCGTATCACCAGGTGGGATTAAGTAGTTGAAAGCGAAACTAGCCGGAGATACAACCCCTGGTATAGCCTGCATTCATCCGACTGTTCGTTTTTCGACCATTTAATAAAAGACGCAACTATCAATGGAGAAATTTTTGCAGTCTCCTGATAAGCGGGGCCTTTTAACTGCAGTGCATATGTACACGAGGAATCGCAATACAATACTTGTTTTGCAGTAAAAGACTAAATTGTTCCTCACGGAGGCGCTCTTACCTTTTCAAGTGAGAAATTTTGTGATTATTGTATTTTGTGAAACACAGCAGATTACAGCCTCTGGCAATAAAGAATGGGGTGCTAGATGCAGCCTCTCCAACTTACCTCTCAAACGATGAACATATATTTAATACAAAAGGTGGCGTGGGGTTTTACACGGGTCTTCTATTTCATATTCAATTGCGAGATATCTGCAGCTGCATGTTCTTTTTATAAGACCAAAATTGCGTAACTTTTCTGCATAAGTCAGGTATGATTTAAATATTGCAGGTCGTCGATAAAAAAAAGACTGACAGAAACGGAAATATAAAAAGTAAAAATGCTTCGCAAACACTTGAGATGTGCGTCACGCGTACGCATGTTAGACATTGACATTATATGACACAAGAGTATGATGGTTAGCCTTCCTAAGACATATGCTCTATAGCTTATTTTTTCTTGCAAGAATATGTGCAGCCGGGACTCCTAGAACAGCTCGGCTGGAAGGCCAGAAAACCAAAGACTGCAAAGCATTTCATGTCGTACTTCTTATGCGTGGATGGTTTTATGAAAATACTCATCGATGTCGCAAAACGAGCGCCGAATTCTGGCGTCCGCTGGTGGACTAGATAATTACCGGGATCCTATCGCCCTTGCTGTGCTCCGCTATACTTGTACAGACTACGCTATGTGGATTAGAACCTAAAATAATTTCTCTTGTAATCAGTTCGGTATATGGGGTTCAATCTTCCGTAACGACTCAAGCTATGAAAGATGGCATACTAAAGCGCTCCGGATAATTTCGACCTCATTGGACTCTTTCATTTGCACTGACATAGCATACTACACGGGACTCTAGAATTTCGCCTTTATCAAAATGCGACCGCCGCGGCCGAAATCGAACCAGCTTCTTTCTGGTATGTAGCCGAGCATCATAGCCCCTGAAATACTGTGTAGGCTGATTTTTCACGTAGCGTATAAATTGCTGAACAGTTCAGTATTTACGCCGCCGCAAGAAAGTTTAGTGCAATTAAGCAGTTCGTTGTTTATCCGCTTAACGCATACAGTTTATGGTGAACTTTGCACCCTTAATATGCTGCCCTGAAACGAAACGGCTTGGATATATTAAAAACCTGAAAAAATTGCTGATTTCTCTAAACAAATTTTCAATAAAAAAAACCGACCTTCTGTAGAAGGCTGACATAAACGATTGAATTCCCCACACAGCGTAGCGTGTTTTCACCCAGAAGTAAAGCCTAATTTTTGTATTTTTGCATCCCGAATTAACATGTCGTCTATGAGGGAAGCCGTAGTGTAGGCCGCTGCAAAAATGGGACCCCCAGTGTTATTTAACATGCCATGACATACCACAGCTAACAGGCATTAAACATTCCACCTCTATCGGGATACTCTGCTGCAGACAGAATTCAATTTTACGATATTTGGACTTCTAAGTGCCAAAGCTACCACCCACTGCGGCGCATGTTAACCAAAAGCTTAATGCATAAAGCGAAATCACACAATAGCCACAATTAGGCATTGGATTTGATTCCGTCGTGCAGTTCAATGCAGCGTGCGGTTTTATTTGAAAAATGACTGAAAAAAAAACACTACCTCCAAAATCCTCTAGCTGAAAAGGACAGCAGAAAGTTTTCCAGATGGGCCGAATAGATCCGCAAAAAATAGCATTAGCCTTCACGTTGTTTTAATTTATGTAATGTTGTGACACGACAGGGTAGAACATGGTATACGGTGTGTAAGGCGTGTAAGGAGTGAATCGAGTACGCGAACAGTGCAAGACATGTAGTTACTCATGAGCACAACGAAACGGGAATCTTATTTAGGCAAAGGAACAGCGGGCATGGAAAAATGTGGGACATATCTATAAAAAAGAGCAATAAGACGTAGCAAAAATGGTGATATAATGAATAATGAGTTCTTTTTTTTCGACGCCTCTAAGTAGGGTTCCTATATGTCTGCTTAAATACCTTTTTTCGGTCATTCGGCCGCAGTGGCTGTGTACAATTATATATTTCGCGTGTCCTGCCGAATAAAGAATTTCAGGTCAGTGCCAGTGGCGAGTTTCTTTTATTGAGTCTCGTTTTTATTACCCTATTCGTTCATAACTAGCCCTGTTTCTTTAGGTTGCGTTCCCAACGCCTCTTCATTACAATCGACAACAAAAGACGTTGGAACCTGCGTAACGCTGTGGAAATGGTTGATGCCTAGTTTGCATAGTCTGCTGAACTTTCTTGAAATGCGCGCATCTCTACTTCCGTTTGTGTAGACAAGGCTTGAGAAACATCCTCAACTCATTCTGTTTGCACAAGAAAACAAACATTCTTTCCTTTTCCTTGCCCAGCTGCCATGCTGGTTAGCCGCGCCAGGAACATCCTTAGTAGAAATGGTATTTTATTTTGTCACCGAAAGCCGGCACAAAGGGCAGAAGGGCACACCAGGGCTAGCAAAGCAGACACCCTCAGCGAACCAAGGCACGAGCCGGGGAAGACAATGAAGACCAGCGGGCGCTGTCGCACCGCATGGCGGCGCCAGTAAATGGCTAACAATAAGGCATTGCCCCTCCTTTTGAAAAGGGTATCGTCCCGATGCGGCGGATTCACGGGGAGCCGGAATAGAGTCTATGGCGCCGACCTTGGCAGAATAAGTCCTAGCGGGCGTGGTAGGGGTTTATCATGGCATCGGGTACAATCTCGGATGCCGCCTGCCGCCTGGATGAGCGAACAGACTCTTGCGGGAGCACTTCGCAGTTAACGTCACTAAGTTTGCGCAGTACCTCGTAGGGGCTGAAGTAGCGGCGCATAAGAATTTAGGAGCGACCCCACAGGCGGACTGGGGTCGAAACCCAAAATTGTTCACCGGTGTGGTAAAGCAACGCCCGGTAATGAAGGTTACAGCGTTGAGGATCGCTCACTTGCTGGTACGGGTTCGCTGTCCAGCTACCTGGCGGGCGGCTCCTGCGTGCCAAGCGAACTGTTGAGTGCCAGTGACAGAAGAACGTGCAACATTTGGTAGTAACATTGCTTCCAGCATAGTTGTAGCTTCGCGACCGTGCACCAAACGGAACTTCGTGAAGCGCGTCTTCTCTTGAGCGGTGTTATAGGCGAACGTGGTGTAAGGCACGATCTGGTCCCAGTTCTTATCGTCGGTGTCGACGTACATTGAAAGCATGTCGGCAATGATCTTATTGAGCCGCTTAGTCAGTCCAATTTTTAGGGGATGGTAGGCAGTCGTTCGACAGTGGCTTGTGCCACTGAGCCGCATAACTTCTTGAGTAAGGGCTGATGTAAAAGCAGGGCCTCTTTTAAAACGACTGCTGGGGCACCATGATGGAGGACAATGTTAAAAATGAAAAAAAGTTAGCAATTTCGGCTGCGGTGCCGCAAGGAAGGGCTCTCATCTCACAATACCGGGTGAGGTAGCCGGTGGCATCTATAATGTACCTGCTGCCCAACGATGATGTCGGGAATGGTGCCAGCAAGTACGTGCTGAGCTGTTGGAAAGAGATTCGAGGCGAATCAATGAGCTCTAGTAAGCCGGCCGGCCTCACATGTGACGTCTTGCGACGTTGGCACTCGCGGCAACTGTTAGCATAGTGCTGGACGACTGTAGCAAGCCGGGGACAGTGATACTTCTGCTGTGTCCGCGCCAACGTGGGAGGAAAGCCGAGGTGGCCGGAAGAAAGCTCGTCGTGGCATGCGTGCTGAACTCCGTCTTGAAGAACCGTTGGAACCACGAGCAGGTACGGAGTGTTCGCGGGGCCGTAGTTTCCCTTGTAGAGGATGCCAGCCCGCACGCAGACAGACGACGACCCGCGTGGGAAGAAGCGTTGCGGTGACGAGGTACGGCCTTCGAGGTACTCTATGAGGGGTCGTAGCTCGGTATCATCTCGCTGTTGTTGAGCAAGGACGCTAGAGGTTAGAGCGCCAAGAAAACCGGCATCGTCTACCGCGTCAGCAGCGGTGTACGGGAGAGGAGCACGGGACAGGCAGTCTGCATCGCTGTGTTTGTTGCCAGACTTGCACGCGATGGTGACATCAAATTCCTGCAAACGGAGGCTCCCGGGAGCTCTTTGTACATTGGTAAATTACCCAGAACCTGCACTAAAATGTCGCCGAAAGCGGTATAAAGCGCATAATGGCACACCAGGACCAGCAGATCAGACACACTCAGCCAACCATTGCAGAAGCCGAGGAAGACCGTTTCAGGAGCTTGAAGAGTTCAAGGTTCAGCACTTGCCAGATGCCAAGTGGTGGTGACGAAGGCGCGGCTAATGAAGATGCCGACAGATGCGCCATATGAATTCGTTTTTGAGTTGATTTACGCCCACAAATATCGGCATAAATTTGCGGTGGTGAGAGCAGCGCAGAACAGTATCTTCACCGCTCTCGGGTGTTCTCTAGTTTAAACCGGACAAAGACCTTTCCATATAAAACATGAATAGCAACTCTGATCTACATCAGTTTACAGGTGGTAGTGCGTAGCTGCGGTCATTCAATATAAACGTGGTCTCACCTGGTGTCACAAAAAGTGTCGTAAATAGGATTCTCAAAGAACATTTTTGATTAAAAAACATAAGCTTAATTCGCAGCTAACGTCAGCACTTATGATGAAACTTTCATGACCGTTGAATATCAGCGAAGAGTTTGCCAAACGGCAAAAATGTTCAAATGCCTATGCCGAAGTACCACTCATTGACTGGCCCTTTAAACTTTCCTGGGGATACCTGGTAATCGACGCCGCATTTGGCTCTCTACGTGTCCCCGTGGAAACAAATTTTTGGTTACTGCTCAAACTTTCGAGGAAGACATTTAATCGCGACGCACGAATAGCCTGACAATGCACAATGGAAGCCGTGCCTTTACGCAGAAGCGAAATTTCAATAACTTGAGATCCTGAAGTTCTCGATGCGTTATAGGTTGATCATTTTTATGACATTTATGCAGTACCCTTTGAGCTGCGTGGAGATAAAATATTTCTTCGGAATAAAAAAAAAACAGTAGCATATCCGCATCATGAACAAAAACTTTCATGCCATTCTGTCTGATAAGGTCAGCCGTGCCGACAAGCATATGAGATGCGCATGCCACCTCACACTTTTGCAGAATAACTCTTTCTGACAACACAAACAACACTTAATATTGATGGTTTTTCTCGCCTTGCGCGCCGACAAGCATTTCGGATGCGCATCTCACCTCACACGTGTGTAGAACAATTCTTTCTGACAGCACAAAAACACTTTCTTGAGACGTTTTTCTCGGCTCTCCCATGCCGCTTTTCTACGTCAAAACATTTAAAAAGCCCTTCTCAATTTATCTTTACTGTTGGCCTAAAAAACAATTGACTATGCACACCTCGTGATTTAACTTAAAATATATAATTATGTTGGAGCAGCGCATTGCTTTGTGAGCGAGCATTTCCATTAAATGAACCAATGTGCAATGTTGACTCGAATAGATGTTCCTCATGAGAATTTATTCAAAATTTCGCTCCTAAAAATTATACCGGACACGGTACCTTATACAGTCATTGCTGGCAAGATTTCAATGTCTGAGGCGCCTGAACGAACATTTATTGCACGTGGGTGCAGCACAATATTTCTACCTACTGAAAGATACTTCATGATCATCAAGAGCAGCAGCCTATCTTTGGGCAACCGGCTCCCCGATAATTCATTCCTCTGTCAGCTCCGGCGAGCTTGCGGCAACAACCAGTTCTGCCTTGGAACGATTCGCGGCCTGAGTCAGCCAGAAAAGATTAGCCGGAAGGGCCATGGCAAAGGCGAGAGCCCAACCAGCCTGCTCCTCCGTTTTGTCTTCATCGACGGCCGGTGTTACACGCTCTGCGTGATACCGGTGCGGCTGCTAAAAACCTATGAATGCAAGATTCCTAATCTCGTCAGCCACGTGCTATGTTTGCCAAGCATTGGAAGCTGCTGCGTTTACCTGAGACCATATGTTATTTATATTTCGGTTAATATTCTCTGCTCATCGCCAATTTTCCTTGATTTAAAACAGGGTACTTTGAATACAACAATTTAAAAAATGACAAGCATTTCTGTGAAATTTATGACCCAAACTTAATCGTAAAGCCAACGCAAATGAAGCACTCAGCCGTAACCTATTGCACCTAGATAAAGGCACTGTAGATACATAGCACACAGAAACAAAAAAAACACCGCATTGCTGAAAAGTGTGTTAACTAATATTGAACTTGTTAGGTTTACAATGGGGATACAAGAGATGGTAGTAGATTAGCCGCAGGTCTTTGCGCATGATCAAAATCCGCAGAACTTAAGCGGCGAAAACGAATGAAATTTTAAGCCATGCTCAAAATAAAATTAGGAAGAACTTTTGCACGCACTGCTTTGCGCTTTCATTGATCGTAGAAAAGTTCAATTACTTTATAACAGCACAGATCAGGTGTTCTGTCTGTTGTCAAGGAGAACTCTAATTTGAGCTCTCTGTCTGTTGTATTCGTGTATTCTTCCTTGAGAGACTATAACTTATTTATTTATTTATTGAATACTGCGGACATGCTCTATGTCCAAACAGGAGAGGGAAATACATACAGGGGAAAAGCAAAGCAAGTACCGAACAATATAGATGTCACAAAATAGACGATGCAAAAACACACATAAAAATGCAGTTACAGTGCAGCTACGAATGCAGCAGTGAAGACATCAGGAATTATTAGAAAGCAACGGAGAGTTCTGCGGTAGAGCATTCCATTCAGAAACAGTTCTTGGAAAAAAAGAAAACTTGTACGTATTTGTGCGTGCAAGAATAGGTTCCAGGCTAAGGGTATGCTTTCGGCGCGAGGCTCGTCTAGAATCACTGGCGATAATGAATCACTTCAGAGGATAAACTCACTTCCACCGTTCCGCTCGCGAAGCCACTTACGTCATAGACGATCAATTCGGTGCCGAGTCGACATTGGATACAATGAAACATTTTGGTCACGATTTGACATTATCACGAAATTTGAGGCGCCTCCACTGGGAATCAAATAATTGAGATGTGTGCAACCAAGCAGGCTATACGTGATTATAGCGATGGCAAGAGGTGCGATGTGTTCATGTAGAGCTACTAATCCACCATCTTTTAAGGCGAAAGTCCTAAAAAGCCTCATCAATGTCCGCAGGAAATGTCCGTTAGCAGAAAGAGTTTGCATCGCCTCACCTGTCCATTTTTTGACGTCATCAGCACTGTTAATAAAAAGCGGGGTCTAGGCCGGAAATTGAACCATGCAGGGCCTTTGGCATTTGAGACGTGGACGCTTCAATTTCGCTATGACGATTCTCTACGGCGGCAGCCAACCTTTCGCCTTGACGCAAGTAAGCTGACTTAAGTGCAAAAGTTTTTTTTTTTCAGCTGTCGAAGGAAAGCTACAGGGATGATACCAAATAAAACGTACGTTTGAAAGTCAGCTGAAAAAGTTAGGTGGCGCAGCAGTCAGTTGGCTACTTCACGATCGAGTAACGAAAGGCAACGAAAATTATCTCGTTCAGTGATGTGCGTTATGAAGCAGGCAGATGTTAGTGGTTCTCCATTCTGTTCATCTACATGGTTCGTTTTGGCGCCGCAGCCTAATCAGGACTATTCGCAACGCAGGGAGAAAACAGTCGCTATTTTTCACCACAATGTTGGGTTGTCACAGGCAGCAGTGCGCTTAAGAAAATTGTGCACTGAGGTTCGCTGCACCCCCTGCATAGTCCTCACACTTTCTGCTCGGCCTTAGGCGGTGGAGAAAAAGCAGTGCATGCTTCTTTCGTCATCATCAGGTGTCGCACACACTAAGCCGAAATCAGGTGACCGATACCTTGGCCAGAAATGACTAGGTAATGACCTGCTTCGGAAGCGTGCATTCCAAAAAGCACGCTTAGGCATCGAATGCGCATGGCCTCCTTCAGCTTAAGAGCATAAATTAACGCTTCATTTGCCCAAGAACGTGGTAACGAGACCGGTTGTCATTATGACGCGGCCTTAAGGGTGATGAGCACCACGTGCGAATGCGGCCGTGTAAAACAAGTGTTTTTCTGCTTGTGGAAACTAGGTAAAACGAAGGCGCCATTCCTTTTGTAGCGATAGCTACATTATGGTAGAATTTGGAGCCTTCAAAGTGGCGCCGCCACTTTGTGGCTGCGATGCCACCCTGTGGCTGCGCTGCCATCCTGTGGCTGCGCCGCCACGCTGTCACGCGGTTGGTCACGAGGTGAGGAGCAGCTGCTGGCGGCGCGGCGCCGTGGCTGATCACGTGCTCCGTCACGTAATTGGTCACGTGACGAAGTTGCACTCGGCCAGCTTTAGCTATCGCGTCACTTCAGGTTTAACCAGAGCTAAATTACCGCAATTTTTTTTTTAACTGGCGAGAGAAGGCGCTACGGCAGGGGACTTCTAGAAAGTGATCACCGGCACATTTATGAGGATATCTACAGCAGAAGAGAAGGAGACTTACGGGATTGGGGTCAATCTCTTCGTGAAGCTTCATTGTCGCTTCCATGCTTCCAAAATTAATGACGTAGTTCAGGTTTGCAGAAGGCCGAAGTGCGCCGGAAACACATTCGTCACTTTGGCCAAAGCTGTACTGTCCTCCTGGTCCTTCGGTTAGCATTTACGTAACTCCATTAATAAGAAATCGATATGCTAAACATATTTTATGCTTAAGAATGTTCACTTACTGCAGACAGATCGGAGGGAATATAAAATATACCAAACATGGGTTATTTTTTCTTGTGGATTGATTTTACGGTTTTGTGCTTATTTGAAATTTGATGAAATAATTTTGTCGACCGTGAAAAACTTGTAGATGAAATTTTCACGAAGATTATCAGAAAATCTGACCTGCAATGCATCGTTACACATTTGTGGTTGTGGCTAATTTTAGTTTTAGATAACTCACTAAACGTAGAAAACCAGCTTTCACTCGCCAAATTTCCTAGCTTTTTGTAAACAAATTTCCATATTACAAACGTAGAAAATAAATGCGCATTTTTTTTATGCGCCAATAATTTTCTGTTTGAAATTTAAAAGCGCGCTGTGTGAAGAATCTGCAGGGATTCACGATGAAAATTGAAAATGCTGCAGTGCATTCTGAAAAGAACTGCACATTTTTCTATTCACAATATTTTTGTAATTCCAAACATCTCGTCTTCGATATTTTAAAAGAAATGTAAAGGCACCGAAAGCGTGAGAAATATTATAGCGCAATTGTTAGGGGCGAGAGATTCGCTATGTGAATTTTTAAATCGTGGTGATTATTGGCCTTTATTCATCACCATGTCAAAAATATCGCTGTAGTGTAGGCGCGAGCTTGCGCTATTTGCTATCAGAAATTCCTTGTCATTTGAACGATTCCTTTTGCTTTGTGCATTTAGACAACTTTTCTTTTCATTCGTTACCTGATAACTAAGAAAAAGACAGCGTAATATAGGATGCCGATAAGCCAAGCAATCGATGCTCTTGTGGAAAGCACCGCATCATATATTTTTTAAAACCACGGAAATTGATATCTCGTATTCAGAAGATGGCGTCCCGAACCTACTCAGAAATGGTGGTTGTGGTAGTAGAGGGCTCCGGATAAATTGGACAACGCGGGATTCTCGACCGCGTAATTTTATTGTACAGTACATGGCTCGAGGCTTGAATTGGGAACGGTTAGGATAAGAGGTATTGGAGAAGACCTAAGTAATCTGCGATTCACTGATGACAGTGCCTTACTGAGTCGCTCAGGAGATCAACTGTAAACCATGATCAATGAGTTAGACAGACAGAGCCGCACGGTGGGTTTTAAAATCAACATGCAGAAAACCAAAGTAATGTTCAACAGTCTCGCAAGGAAACAGAAGTTCACATTTGAAGCGAGGTTCTGTAAGCGGCGAGACATACGCCTATTTAGGGAAGGTAGTGACCGCTGATCCAGATCACGAAGGGAAATGATTAATAGGATAAGATTGGGGTGGGGCGCATATGGTAGGTTCTCTCAAATATTGAATGGCAGTTTACCAATATCCCTCAAGAGAAAAGTATACAACAGCTGCATCTTAGCAGCAGCATCTTGCCTATGCAGCCCAAACGTGGAGGCTAACGAAAAGGGTTCCGCTCAAGCTAAGCACCACGCAGGGAGCTATGGGAAGAAAAATGATAGGTTTAGCGTAAAGAGACCGGCAGCGGGCAGATTGGGTGAGAGATCAAACGCGTGTTAATGGCATCCTGGTCAAAATCAAGAGGAAGAAATGGGCTTGGGCAGGGCATGTAATGGGAATGCTAGATGACTGCTCGTCATTCATGGTAACAGAGTGGATTCCAAGAGAAGGCAAGCGTAGCAGGGGGCGGAGGAAAGTTAGGTGGGCGGATGAGATTAAGAAGTACGATGGGCGCAGTTGGCAAAGGACAGGGTTAATTGGAGAGGCATGGGAGAGGCCTTGGCCCTGCTGTAGCGTAGTCAAGCTGACGATGATGATGACAACGACACGGGCCACTAGAATTTCGCCTCCGTCGAAATGCGACAGCCGCGGCGGGGACCTAACCCTCGGCTTCCGGGTAAGCAGTCGATCATCATAACCACTGCATATACCTGATCAAATATCTCTTTTCTTTTGCAAAACTTTCTAGTCCGTTAAATATAACTGACAGGAGAAGTATTTTAATAAACCCCGGCGCGGGCGCCTGGGAGTCTCCTCAACCACACCCCACTCGTAGGGGCGCAGGGCGTCAGTGCGACTTGTGGAAACATATTTGAGCGGGGCTTTCGAAATATTTTTTTTTCCAGAGAGTACGCATTGCCGCAGCTGTTTGTTTGCAGTTAACGAGCACTTTCAATAAGAGTTTGACAAAGCATTCTAGGCCATTGCCAAGCCATCTATTTCAAACAGCACGATTTTTTCTATAAAATAAAGGACAACGTTGGTCGTCGAAGTTTTCTGCTTTTGCAAGTCCACCGTAGCCTTCTGCAAAACAAAAAGCAAGAAAAGATGCATTCTTCGGAGTCTGATTGAGGCAATTTTTTCCTCAGCCAAAAATAAATAGCCATGGTGATGAAGTCACGTTTAGCTAATTTATGCATGCAGCCCAGAGCGAAATTTTTCACAAAAAGAGCTAGCGGAAGGCAACAGCCGTCACAGAGTTCCCATCTTCATCGTTTTTTTTATCTATTACATTGTGACTTATTGCACTTTGGTCTAGTACACCATTCATCTTTGAGAAAATATCATTTTTTTGGGAAAAAATAATGGCACTCATGACAGATATTGAATCTTGCTAATAAAGCTTACCGTGGGTCCTTATAAAGGTGGTTCTTGAGCAGCGCTCCTTCGCGTACTATTGGAAGCGTTTTTTCTCGGGACGAAGTATGATCAGTGTATCCCCGATATGTAAGTTAGCTTGTATTGAAAGAATAACATATCCTGGAAAGATGTGTGTAAGATTGTTAACATTTTGATATGACTATTGAGTTGATGAGTGCATATAAGACGGGCGAACTTTATGACCATACATTTCTTAGTGCTTATCATGTCAGCTTTATGCGTTGCGGTAGAAAGTATTACGGCTTAAAAATTTAAAAACACGTCTTCAAAACGACGTAGCATACTTCGTCTAATCATATGCATAGATCGCGCGACCTGCTACCCAACAGGTTCATCTATAGGTGTTACGTTGGAAGGAAAGTAATTGAAAAGACTTGTTTTCACGAACTTTTATGAACCGTGCTCCCGAGATGCACCCTCAGCCGGAGCAGAACGCGATAGGCACATCTTGCAGTTTTGAAAATGCACCGCCTTGAATATGATGCTTCATACTTCACCGTTCCGTTCTAGAGTGTACTCGGCTTTCCGTTCTGAAGTGAGATAAATGGTGCATTGTAAATTGAGAAAAATTGTTTGCCAAATTCTTGTTTACGCGCATTCCTATGGACTGTCGCTAAAACTGTTCCCTAGCCGTTTTTGGCACCCGAAAGCGCTCATATGTTTGTGAACGCACTGTTGGCTTATATTACAAACTTGGCCGCAGGTGCTCACTCCATTTGGACAAGTGCGCGCTGGATCGATTCTCAAGTGCTTTTCTTTGGTCCTATTAGAATAATAGGCTTAGTACTCTTGTCGCAGTCAAGACAGCTGTTACGAAAATCTGCCAGCTTCGATTTCTTTCCTACTCTGCCGAACATTTTACTGGTTTTATTATCCAGTTTCTTCTTTAGCCTTCTGTGTGCACCAGTAAGAAAGTAAATAATAATTGCCTGTAGGTCTGAGCCCTTGGTGTAATCTGAAAGAAGAAAGTATCTTAGCCATAACATTCGGGGTTCTCCTCAATGCTCATTTCTTCTGATATAACCTTTCCGTCTGCTGCGAGTCACAACGGGAAAAAAGCTTGCAATTCCGTTTAACCAAAGGCACGCACACTTTGTGAAGATTCACTTGAAGTTCGAACATAAGAAGATGATTCTGATTTGCTAAATAATTCGTCGTTGAAGGGGCAGCTGTGTGTGATCTAAAGTGTTTATGCAAAATTTTTGCTCTATTGAAAAGCAGGTGCCAAAACATGCACCGCACAATAGACAAATAATTCATATTTGGTGAAGCATTTTTAAAGGTTAACGATATTGCAATATACAACCCCTGTTTATGAAAATATCAGACACTTGCTGCTCGGCTGTTATTCTGACTTTTCCTACCAACAGGTTTCGTTACACGTTGACATTAGGTTTACGCAGTGCGTTGTGATGACTTCCACTGAATAAGAAAGACAGAAGTTCCGACACCGCGCTTATGAGGCGTTCAACAGAGCTACTGCGCAGTAAGAGCTATAGCGCGTCCGAGCGGACGAGTAAAATTTTGTTTCCCTGAAGCCAGTTTTTTTACTAGCATTGCAGTCATATCTAGTATCTCTGTTTTATTTTCAGCAATATAAGGACATAAATATGAAAACGCGGATGCTGCCTAATGTCTTTCTGACAAGCGATTTGATGAAGACCACATTTACTCTGAAAAATATATCCCGCCATTTTGCCTTGCATTCTCATTCCAGTATTAGTTAACACATTCTCTATGTGTTCATTTGGTGGATGCATTTTGCAGTCATGAAATTGTTAGAATTTTTTGCATGTATATTTTACAGGATAGAACAATAGCAGTAATACACTTTTATCAGAACCTAAAAATAAAAAAAAATTATTCTTTTACGTTTCTCTTGGTTTCGGTGACTGTTTGCCTCCTTAATAAGGAACCGCTGTGAAGAGATACAAGTATATCTTGAAGGAAATATTAAGATAATGTTTTTCAGCATAAACGTCGTTTGCATCAAGTTATTTATTTGAAACCGTAAGTCAGCATTGGTGTTTTAATGTTCAAGTCCTTGAATTGGTAGAAATAAACTAAAAATTTAACAGCTTTTCAATGCTTAGGCAGGATGACAGTAGCCTTACAGTATATCAATAATACGTGTGTAAGATAGCACGCGTTGATAAAGAACTATTAATGATAAAATAACAAAATATTAACACGACCAGAATGAACGGAGTTCTAATGGCAAAAAATGGGCTAACTTTTTGAAAATTTTAAAACGGCCACAGTGTTTCCACTGGAGTGTTAGCACAATGTTCTAGTGAAATTTCTCAAAAATGTCCAAAAATAACCCATCAGCTTTTGTGAGGGATGTGCGAATACTGGGGAGAGGAGTGACAGTATACTGCGAAAAGCAAAACTCCAGCGAGATGTTGGCTTCGCATTATCAGTATTGGCGAACTCATTGCGGTGTTCCCTAGTCGCCACGCCGTCTACCACACTGTTTGAAGTTGCCTCCCATGAATCTTTAAAGTTTACCCTTTCACTTTGCATTACTTTTTTGCATGAAAAAGTTCACATACGCAAAAAACTGCAGGTGTATTTCTTTAAGCGTGCAACCCCCCAAAATCATTGCAAAAATGGTTTACACCAATTTCCCATCAAGGACCACTTTTCTAGTCGACCTTGTTTTCCATACGATACCTGTTCTTCACTTCCCTGCCTTGCTTTCATGATTGATATAAATACTTGAGAATTGTTACATGGCATGCGTTTGATCTAGACTATGTTTATTGCGTCATGTGCAGAAAAAGTCCACGCATTTCAAATTTTATGAGTTTCCAGCTATTTCCATTTTATTAGTTTACCAGGACATATTTTTCTTTAACTATGAAGTTTCTGTGGAATATATACAACTTTTCATTGCAGCCGTATGGCGGCGCTTGGGTGGAAGCTAATGAGTAATTACTCCCCTATTATTTGTTTCAACTCAGGTGTACTCGATCAGTGATTGATTTCGCGATGAGCTTGACGTATCAAACGCAGTAGTAATGTCAAAATGGAGATTATATAGACTGCTTTCCTTTGTGTGCCCTGCAAGAATTGTGAAAATCCCAAATAAACCCTTCTTCTAGCCGGTTAGGCACCTTTGGCAGAGCACGCAAAATAAGCTGGTAGAAAACCAAAGTAACATTTTTCACTAAACAGGCGCTTTCCTTATGTTTTGAGCATTAAGTATGCAGCTTACTTGATAGACTTCGCCATACTTCCGGCCCTTTCTTTTTTAATACGTTAGCATTAGAACTCCCGGGACGAAAAAATCTGTGCGCCCAGTCCGTGTTTCTGAAGCCTCGGTTGGTAGGTGGGAAAGTAGAGAGAGAAAAATGCCTTTTTCAGCTTTCAGAAGAGAGGGAAAGTGCGGCACGTTATACGAAGACAGTGTTGGCGGAAACGGCTGGTAGGAGTGCCAGAGTCAACAGCGGAACAGCGTGCCGACTAGTAGTAGCGGTTTATTTAAAATAATCATGAAATGGAAGGAAAAGATTTTGCTAGCCCCGGCATCTTCCGTCGCTGCGGGAAGCACCTGAGCTAGGGCAGTGGAAGTAAAGGGACAGCAGGCAGACTAGAGAAATGAAATGAAAGATTTGAGAGGACAGGCAGAAAGGATAGGAGGCGTGTCGAGTATGATTGCTGATTTGGATAAGGAGAACAAAACGGGAGTACTGCGTGTCACATGACGATAGGTGGGCTGGATCACACCACCCACGCAGAGCGTCTGCCCCCTCAGTTGGAACCGCAGCTTCGTACTGGAGGAACTTTAATGATAACGTCTACTCTGCCACACAAATTACATTGATTAGCTATAGTTGATAGAACAAGCTGTATTTGCTTTCTTTAAGCAGTTTGGGGGGCAACGCGTTCACTTTTTCTCACTTTGCTCGTGCCGCCAGGCTAGCAATACATATGGCCGCAGTGCCCAGAATTCGGCAACGCAGTGTAACACAACACAGTACACAACACAATTTGCAGGGATTTCTCTCGTCATGGCGTTTGCTGCTGTTGAGATTGAAAGAAGAATAAAACGAAAATCACAGGGGCGTGTCCACTGACTCAACGTAAGCTACAGTTGCTACCAACTGCAAACAGAGGAGAGTTGAAAGGCATGCGACAAGAAAGAGTTGAATAAAGGAGAGACGCGCGTCGTAACAACCGCCTCCGCGAAAGAGACGACCCTAACTTTAGCGTCGTGACCCCAGTGACCAGAGCCCCTGTATCCCAGCCCACAAGGGACACGCAAATCCACCATCCACTCTAAACCGCTTCGGGTTTCTAACCCTCTAAAGCCTCTGAGATTTTTCCTTCGTACACGCATTCATGCGCAACATGTTGCTTCAACAAGTTGCAAAAATTATTGTTTCCCGTTTGTTCTTGGATTTCGTTCACATTATCTGCGAAGATGGCCGTGTAAATTATGGACAAGTTCATTCCTGATAATAATAATGCTGCAAAGTCAGATATTCAGAAACGACGAATGAGATTGCTGCGCTGGGAAATTCCGGATCTAGTGGCGAAAGATCAGGACGGCGGCACTCTTTACTCGGAAAGCAGCGCCACCAGTTGCTATACCACTGGCCGAGCAGAGCACGCCATCGAAATGGAGAGGAAAAGCGGTTTAGTTGCGGCTGGCCCAGCGACAAAGATAGGCAGGAAATGGAAGAAAAAAAACTGTGCGTTGTGGTAGGAATATATGTCGAATGCACACCTTAAGTGAGCTAACGCAAGCCTACAGGGCTGAGCGCCAGCTCTACCCCCCCCCCCCCCCCCTCCCTTGATAACTACCACCAGCTCCTCTAGAGACGCCTTCAGACCAGTACCCTATCACCCCCTACATCTTCTCCCGGATCCGTATGACAGCCTACATCCCCACTTGCTCTCTCTGCACCCGCCCACATGCCACCCTCACCCACAGCCCCTTCCAATGCCTGCGGATCCTCCCCCGCGGGGCCTGGAGCACCTGAGCAGCTGGGAGAATTGGAAGGCCCTGATGTGCTCCGCGGACCCGGACACGTAGAAGATCGCAACAAACCGGGCCGCCGACTTCATGGATCATCATGGACTCATTAACTTCTGCGTGCATTGGCGTCGTGTGTGGGTCCAGGTCTCTATGTGCCCTGAAAGCCTTTCGGTCTGATAAAGTTTTTTTTTCCTCCTCCTCCTCAGTGTGAAAGAAGAGAAAAAATGGTGCCCTGTCGAGCAATGCAAACATTTACAGGAAGACTATTTCTCTCCGCGTATACAGATGAAGAGTCTGTAGCAGGTTATTTTGCAATTCTTTCCAAAATACAAAGAATGCACTCTTCTCTTTTAGCGGAATATACCACTCCAGCAAAAGGTCAACATGAATGAAAATGTTTGCCGCGGGCGCATGGGAGAGAGAGAGGGGCTAGCGCGGCGGTCAAATGAGCTGAATCGGCGGAACTTTGCACATGGCGATGGAGCGCATCACGTAATAGCAGCCACATAAGGCTAGTTAATTACGCAAATAGTCAGTTGTGGCGATCTATGCCGCTTTTAAGTGGTGCAAAGAGGAGGAGGCCGCGACCATTCTTCGCGAAAAGTGTGTTCCGTGGTACAACTGCCGGTTCGCCATGCCAGGGGATGCAGATATTCTGCATTCCGACGCGAAATTGAAATCCTGTTGATATCGTAGCTGAGCATGCAAAACATGTGGCAGAGCAGAACGAGTTCGAAACAGCGTCTAAGCCAAGTAGCTCAAAGCGCGCGAAACAGAAAAGAAGTTAAATGGTTCTTTGTGTCACAGGTTGGATCGCCGCTTGAATAAAAACTTGGGAGCGCCTTAGCTCGGCTATGCACGGATATACGTAGCAAAAGCTAAGGCATAGCGTGGTTAGCGTTGTTTAATCTTGATTGGAAGTCCAGGTTAGTCTGGGTGTCTTGCTAGTTGTCACGCTGTTTTTCACATGGTCGGTCACGTGACCAGTGACGTGGCTGGTCACGTGGTGAGGTGCGACTATGGTGATAATGCGAGTACCGTGAAACTGAGATTTCTTGGCCAATGTAGCTTTCGCTACAAAACGTCAGTGCTAGTGCTGGAGATGCCGTCCATGTTGCAAGTGCGTGCCAGACCGACCCTGCCAGTCGGGAACGCCACTAATTACAACCAGATTTAGGTTCCTAATGTGTTTAACCAGTCCGCTGAGCTGTACTAATTTATTTTTCATTCTTAAGGCCAAACAATATATTTGCTGCCTCGCTTTGTGTGCATTATGTGTTTGAAGGCCTTGATACCGCCTGAGAAAATTACTCTAGCATTGCGCAATAAAGAACCCCAATACCTTTATATCTATCTTGCTGAGATGTTGAAAAAAACATTATTCTCAAGAGCCGGACTCTCGTGTAGACACATTTTTCATAAATTAAGAAACAAGATATAGTCTGAGTTCAGAATGTGCTGTTTTCGTCAAACTAAATCTAATTTTTTTCTGACAGCGCTCTGTCATTTCCACTTTTCATATGCTGTTGAATAACAATATAGATGAGGAAAGGGCGATTGGCATGCAAAAAATAAATGACATTTGCGCTGAAGTACGGATCGCTTGGGATATCCGATATCGTGCAGGCGTTCATAAAAATGCCAAACATTTTAAGTTCATCAGGATTGACTCTCATTGTTTGCAATGAAGACATTTACAGAATACACTACTCCAGTCCGCGTATATAGATGATAAGGCTATAAAAGGTCGTTTTGCAATTCTTTCCAAAATACAAAAAAAATGTTCACTTCTCTTTTAGCGGAATATACCACTGCACCAAAAGGTCAACATAGATGAAGAGGTGTATATAATGTCAAGCCACATTCCCGATGGGTGTAGCAATAAATACAGAGCCAGTTCTTATATTTACACACAGGAAGGACTGATTCGTCGTGGTGAATAGATCACACGTACTCTCCAACAACAATGCTGTGTAATTTAAATTTGCTAGCCTGCTGGACAGCCCTCACTTGTGTTCATTCTGCATTTGGTGGGTACAACTATCAGCTCAACTCCTTTTCACTGTTACTAGCTTTCCTCTGAGATACACGAGAGAGGACTCCTCTACTTTAAACCGAAACACTGCTCGCAGTTTTGTCATTACCAGTTTGATACAAAACTCATCAATATCAACTACAGCAAACTACTGTAAATACCAGTGATCACTCACTGAGTGATTGGCCCTGTTATTCATACATGTGATGTATTTTGTGCCGTAAGTTGCACCTATTATTTGTCAAAATTTTTTGTACTCAAATCTGTGGATCCATGGAAAATTGCTTCTCTAAATTTTTGTTATTAAAAATATGTGAAGAAGTTGCAAGCTGTACTATTTGGCAGAAATATAGCTATGAAATTTGAAAATAATATACAACGGAAGGACAATGTATTGAAGAAAGCAATCGTATTTCCCACGTGTTAAATTCTTGATTGAGAAAATGCATTTCATAGTTTTATGCTTAATCGTAGAAAGTCTACATAACACCTATTTACGGGTAATTATTTGTTTATTTTAACCGCCAACCCTTTACACATTGCGCAATAGCCTAGGAAAAAGCATCTAGCTTGTAGAAATAAACATCCGCTGACTGATTCAATGCATAGTCACTGACACATTGCTCATTTAGTATTCTTTTGTACATTTCATACAACAGAGGTTTAGACCGACATGAATTTAGTGTTAAGGGCGTGGAGCAGATTTAGTTGTTTTAGTGCGCTGTCTAAGCGTAGCAATGAATACCCATATGCGCGAAAATCTTTTTCATGCAGAGCCAACACTTCAGTTCTATTTCATAGGCGTTTTCTTAAGAGTGGATTCGAGTGTAAATACGCTGCCCTAGCCGCACGTTGAGGATATTCTTAGCCCCTAAACGCTTCGCCGCCGGTTTTCTCATCCTTCAGAAGACGATCAATCACGGACCGAGAAAATGTCGTGGATGTAACGCGAATAAACTAATGGTGCTTCTTGACCTACAGTTGGAACTCTACAAAGGTTTCGTTTGGAGTCAAGGGGAAACCAACAAAGCGAAAGGACACATGTAGTGGAGTTGTGTTTCGACTGCAGTAGGTTCTTGGTTCGTGCAAGGAATGATCAAGCCTTTACAGCACACAGCAATGGTCGTCTGTAGTGGCGCCCAAAAAAAGTGAAAAGCGTTTCGAATGCAAATTACTTCAAAAAAGAAAAACAAATATATTTAACCACTTAGTATGTTGTATTTCTGGTGTTACTACAACATTTTATGGCGTCTTTTTTTTTGCACCGACAGCTCTTAAACACGCATTCCCTGGTTTATGAATCAAAAGCACTAATCCTAGTAACCCTGCACTAGAAGTGCACACATTCAATTCTTTATTTGCACTGCAATTCTTAAGAGGCACAACATACTGAATATTGCTTCTTGGGAGCAATGCCCGCCTATTTATCTAAACTTAGCGCTGCAAGAAAAAACAGCGGCTGCCGTGGAAATAGGATTACCGTGCAAGAAAGTGTTCGGTAACAGTGTTATAATGTGTACCAAGGGGGTCAAGCCAACCGAGGAGTGTTTAGCTTGGAAGCAGTGTATGGCAAGTTCGGCGCAATGCGGAACCGGAGGGTGACTATCATAGGAAGCAATTGGAATATGATTAGTTTCGAATAAGAAACGCGTGGGGAATGCGTAGAACTGCGCAAGGTTATGGAACAACTCAAAGTGATTGCGTTTGAGGGGGCGGTTGTGGGAGTGTTAGGAATTCATAGATTCAATTTGTTCAGAAAAATTGTGCACTACAACTCTATGCATATACATGCATGTCGCTCTCTAAATATTTATCGTAACTTATGGCGAAGGGCAGGTGTCTAATTAATGGTCGCTGAATCTCGCACTGCAGAGTGCTGGCACTTCTTTGTGTTCTTTACTGTGACTGAGATTCTCTCCTCCCTTGTATATTGTATGTTGACATGAAGGCGAAACTAAAAAGAAAAACAAAGACGTGCGCTGTACAATATTTTCTATGCAATTTGCCGTCAGGAACCCTATTTTGAGTGAATTGATTCATGATTGGTCAATATTTTTGTCAACCATCTCTTTGCTCTAAACACCGTTTCTCTATTGACCATGCTTGTTTTACTCGCCTGCGTTAAATCTTCGTTTAAGAACATGGCAAAATATTTCGTACCAAATGTTTGAAGCATTCCTGAAGATAAATTCGGTACTTATGCTGGCCACGAGGGGCAAAAGGAATAACTAATGAGCAGCAGAGGCATAGAACTTTATAGGCCGTGTCACATATGGCGCTAGCTGGAAATAAAAATAACCCTTGCCTTTTTCTTCTGTTTACAAGTACTTGAGCTGATCTTTTCATGTCTCTCCGGGTCTCAAGGCTCGTGCACTTGACGACGCCTTCGCCTGCCCCTGTTTTACGTAGCCGCTTCTAGAGGCTACTCTGTTTCAACGACAGGAGAATTAGTTGTTTTTCTCCGATTTTCTGTACAATGCCTGCAGACAGGAGAAAGAGTAGTGACGGACAGACGTCTGGCCACGCGCTCGCTCGCATATGGGCGTCTCTGTGGGCATTTGTGTTGTGAGAATGGCTTCGTTACACCTTCCACGTCACTGCGGGTTTTCATAAATTCGAAAGGAGAGCAAGGACCACGTTTTCGTTGCTTTCTCTTTAAAAATGTGCTCTGTGATAGAGAGATGAGTGAGCATCTACTCTGGCTATGTTTTGCGAGTCAGGTGTATGTGTGCCTTTGCAACTGTGCAACGCCTGTCGCTTCGATTACGAGGCGCCTGCTTTACGCATAATTCGAGGTATATGATCGGCTTTCCTCAAAATCCGACTTTCAAATTTTCACTTTTATCTTTCTTCCTTCCCTGCCTCCTTTATCCCTCCTATTACGGCGCGGTTCAGGTGTCCACCGAGATATCTGAGATGGTTACTGTGCCACTTCCTTTCCTAAAAAATCAAACAAAACAAGTAAGCCGACAGCGTTCATAGAGTTCATTGTCATTGACAACTTTGCAAAGGCCGTTCATCTGAACGAAAGGAAAGGCGCACAACCGGATCCGTGGGCCACTGGAGACCTCAATCTCGCTTTAATGTACGTGGCGTTGGTGTCCGACTGCAAAAGCCTGCTTTGACTGCGTTCCGCACGCTACACCTCCCTGTTACCCTGGGAGGCGGCATGCAGTTGGTTGAACGCGAGAGATTGATCAACAAATGAACGCTGCAGCCTAGCTATTGCTGCAGTGCCGCATGTCAGCCACAACGCTGTCAGCGCTAATGCATTCAGGCCAGAAATCTCTGACCCACCGCGGTGGCTCAGTCGTTAGGGCGCTCGACTACTGATCCGGAGTTCCAGGCTTCGAACCCGACCGCGGCGGCGGCGTTTTTATGGAGAAAAAACGCTAAGGCGCCCGTGTGCTGTGCGATGCCAGTGCACGTTAAAGATCCCCAGGCGGTCGAAATTATTATGGAGCCCTCCACTGCGGCACCTCCTTCTTCCTTTCTTCTTTCACTCCCTCCCTTCTCCCTTCCCTTACGTCGCGGTTCAGGTGTCCAACGATATATGAGACAGATACTGCGCCATTTCCTTTCCCCAAAAACCAATTATCAGAAATCTCTCTCACCGCCGCCACATGTATCAAAGCACGAATGAGGCGTCCGCATATCCAGGGAGCCCCCTTCGTTTTCTCAAAGCCATCGCCGTCTAGATTATTGTCAACCGCAACGCCAATGAACACTGTGTTGAACGCCGGCATCTTTTTCTATGTTTATGCAAGCTTAGCTGAGCTAATCCACATTAAGTTTTCTGAAAGGACGATTGCTGGCTTGCTTACGCAGCCACTGTCCGTCCTATCAATCTCTAGCGCCTGCAATATCTCCCTTGTGATTTGGGAAGGATGCCGGTCGACAATTACTGATTGTGAGAAATCCGGAGCACAATGGCCGCCAGTTTCATAGTCACAGTGAGGGCAGTGAATTGCCAGTTTCCCGCATTTGTTTCACATTGTTGGCATGTTCTCGGAAACGCTCGTTCACCGAGCGTGAAGGCCGCCGTTTCGATAGCGGCGAAACTCAAAAGGCGCACGTGTGCTCAGCAATGATAGCGCACGTTAAACTTTACACGATCGAAATTATTCTGGAACCCTCCACTACGGCTGTCACACCACTTTTTCTCTTTCTTCTTTCACTCCTACCACCGTGCCTTCTATTACTGTGCGGTTCGTTTGTTCATCGATATGTGAGACAATTACTGCTTTATTTCTTTTCCTGAGGGAGCAATTTTCAAATATATTTCCCGAATGTAATCGGGAAAAATTGGAGGATGCTTATGCTTCTGCCGTGGTGGCTCAGTAGTTAAGGCGCTCGTCTACTGAGCCGGATTACACGGGTTCGATCCCGACCTCGGCAGCGGCGTTTTGGATGGAGGTGAAACGAAAAGTGCGCCCGTGTGCTGTGCGTTGTCATGGACGTTAAAATCCCCAGTTGGTCGAAATTATTCTGGATACCTGCGCTACGGCTTCTTCCTTCCTTTTTTTCACTTCCTCCCTCATCTCTTTCCTTACAGCGCGGTTCGGGTGTCCACCGAGATATGTGAGAGTTACTGCGCCTTTTCCTTTCCTAAATTTTTTTTTCGCAAGCTTCGCCTTCTAGACAGTTGCATGACAGCGTATTGAAGCTCTGTCACGCAGTCCACGGAAAACCATTGCCCATTTGGCACGACGCCGTTCGACAAACCTCTCGTAGTCACTAGGAAGCCTCTCAAAACAGCCCATCCGCCGCCCGAAGAGATCACGGTCTCCAGCGACGCTGCTTTCTGAATTGGCCGTTGTGCGCCTCCGTTGTTATTCTGACTTAGAGGAAAAGAAAGGCGCATTAACACGCTCACATGTCGGTGGACACCTCAACCAAGCCGTGAGGGAAGGGAGGAAGTGTGAAGAGAAAGAGAAAAGACTGAAAGAGCGGCCATAACGAAGGTCTGCCTGGCATCGCTTCCGTTGACCACAACAGTGCACATACGCATACATCACAGGTGCTCAGGATGTACCGGATCCATCACATTGCAATGGTTCAATTCCGCACAAAACATGACGCTCGCAGGTGCGGTCCCCGTTGCCTACCCGTCATGAGGCCGCGAAGGGTTGCACCCACGCTGCCGCCCACAAGGGTAAACCATTGTGTTATCAACGAGCTCCACGTGCGGGCCAGTTGACGTTTTCAAAGGTTTCGTCTGCCAGTCCTAAAATTCAAACCTATAACACCTGCGCGATGTCAGTGCAGGTTCAAGAACCCCAGGTCGCCAAAATGACCGAAGCCGGTGTTCCTTGTAGTCTGATTCACTCTGGAATGTAGAACTTCATAAAACCAAACACAAACGCAATAGGCTGCGTTCCTGTAGTTTATGCAGTCAATTGAATTGTTTATAGAGTAGAAAGCGATTGCTATCTGGTCCTGTTGCAAAATTGCATACTCATAATTACTTATGTACGAATCATGATGTACACGGAGACTTCGCGGAGTCAAGCACCGCAACGCATTCACTAGGTCCTCATTTTAATCAGTTCGAGCCAAATGGTATCGTAGCGTGTTTTGCGCGTGCTTGCCTCGCTATCTGAGAGACCAGGGCTCTACTCGCCGTATGTAGCCAAGTTTTCTTTTTTGGAGGCTCTCTTACAACGCCAACGGCCAGCGGCAACAGTGAACGATCCCGACACCGACTTTTCTGAGAGACAGGCTCCTTACTGCTATCGCGCCAGAACTGACGCCGCATGAAAGTTTGCCACCGGCGAATATTTTATTACAACGCCAACAGCCAGCAGCAACAGCGAACGATCCCAACACCGACACCCCCATCCATACGTCATCCTCCTTTATAAAACTTCTGTGCGGAAGCCAGCCCAGACAACACCATTTATACTATTTCATGGCAGCGAGACTACGACTGTGCTCAACAACAGTCTGCCCTTAGCACAATGTACAACCTCAATATCACTGCGAACCTCCAGTATGCAGAAGAAGCCCAATACTTTGCCTGGCCACGCATTAAACATAACAGCGCCGCTATCCTGGAGGCTGCACTTTGCTATGTCACCCCATAATGATTAGCCCTCGTATTTGTCTACGGGCTTGGATGACCCTTTACTACCATCAACCCGAAGCAGAAATCTGCTGCTCCATTCTTGGCGCGCCTAGATTATCTCACTGCACGCATACATGGGTGCTGTGGAATGTTTTTATCTTATGCTTAAGGGCTGCATGTCGTGAGGATATAGCCTTTATGGGCGCACTATTGGAAGCAGCATTTGCATTTCCGTAATTTATTTTTGCTTCACATTTCGTGCGTTCTAAGCGTCTTGTCCACTCTCTATAATTGAGGAGTTAATGGTGCCATGAAATGTAATCTTGGCTTTTAGATTTGTGATGTTCAAGCAGCCGGCACGAGGTGCGATCATATTGTCTGCCAGCGGGCATGCGCAAAGATCAGTCTTCGACGACCATAGCCACAAGCGGGCTTTTTTACGTTGTGTGAAAGCGTCATATGTAATGGGAGTGCAGCGCGTCGAATTCTCATTCTCGCCTTCAGTTTGAGCGTAGGTGACAATCTCGTCATTCTTTTATTTGGGCGGCTGTCAGACGCAGGCGCTGCTAGCGTCTGCAGCGAGTTCTAGTTATTTGCAAACCAAACAAACAGTTCCAGATACACACAGAGGTCCGCTCTTTACTTTCCACGCTTCACGAACCCAGACAGGTAGTCTTATATGCTCAAGAGTCATAAAAGCCAACACAACACAGCTAATTCAAAATATTGCGATCCAATTAAGATTGTCAATGACAATATATGAGCACTGCTTCCGCTGAAAGTTTGCGACTGTGTTTAGTAGCAAACTAATTCCCCAAATGGAGTGAAATGCAGGCGTCCAGGCTGTAAAATAAATCTTCGTTACTTCAGTAGCAGCATCAGGAAGACACTATAAGGAAGATGGTATAAGTCAGGTGTAATATTTAAATTATAATTGCCGCAATCTTGATATATTCAGTAATAGATAGATGATTTCGTTTTGGGAGCAGTCACCATTCTTGCACACAGTTTAACTACTAGCTGTTTCTTTTATTTGCACTGCCTATTTCTTGAAGCCTCAGCGCATACGAGAGTCTAGGGAAGCCGCAGTATGAACTAGGTTGACAAAAACCGTCAGCATTGCAGCGGTGGTGAATGCAGCAATCGTAATGCCACGTTATGACACTTCGTGAACTCTTTGCAGAAAGGAGCCGCCGCGGTGGCTGAGTGGCTATGGTGCTCGACTGCTGGCCCGAAAGACGCGGGTTCGATCCCGGCCGCGGCGGTCGAATTTCGATGAAGGCGAAATTCTAGAGGCCCGTGTGCTGTGAGATGTCAGTGCACGTTTAAGAACCCCAGGTGGTCGATATTGCCGGAGCCCTCCACTACGGCGTCTCTCACAGCCTTAGTCGCTTTGGGATGTTAAACCCCCATAAACTAAACTCTTTCCAGGAAGGTTGGGATGAAACCTTTAAATCGGCGATGGGATAGGATAGGAAAACATTTAATATCCAACAAAAAGATGGTAGCCAGAGGGCTACCCGCCTAGACGACGGCCGAAAGGTCTTGACTCTCGGCGGCGGCTTCGGCCAGTCGGACGAGTTGTAACTGAGTCGCCGGGTCGGAGCTCAGTAGTAAGGTCTCCCATTGATCTTTTGTGTTAATACCTCGTCCCTCCCGGGGAGCATGAGGACATTCCCATAGTATGTGGTCCAAGGTGGCCCTAAGGTCGTAGTTCGCGCATTTTTCTGAAAATTGCCCAGGGTACATAAGACTCCAGATGGCCGGGTTTGGAAATGTGTAAGTTTGTAACCGGCGCCAGTTGATGGCTTGGTATCTGGACAAGGATCTATCCGCTGGAGGAAGTCTAGCTCGTTGCAAACGATAGTGTTGTGTAATTTCTCTGTAGGTCACCATGCGATCCCTGTCTGTAAAGACCACCTCGCTCGGGTCCGCCCGGAAAGAAAAGCCTCGGGCGAACTCGTGGGCCGTCTCATTACCAGGCAGGGATGCATGTGCTGGTGTCCAGACTAGCGTAATTTTCCGGTCTATTACATGACGGCTTAGAATTGTATTCGTTAGAGGGGAGACCCGGCCCCTGCTGAAATTTAGTATGGCAACTTTGGAGTCACTGATGATGTATCTCGCTTTTGTGCCTACACAAGCCAGTGCTATGGCAGCTTCTTCTGCAGTCTCTGGGTTACCCGAGAGTATGGAGGCACTGATTTTGAGGAGTTGTTTATTATTGACGACCGCGACGGTCATCGTGTTCTTACCATACTCAGCGGCATCCACGTAGACCACGACCTCGTCTTTGTAGGAGCGGAAGCGTTTCTCTAGCGCCTCTGCCCGCTTGGCCCGGCCCACTGAGTGATGAATAGGATGCATATTCCTGGGTAATGGGGGTACAACTATATTGTCTCGAATTTTTCCGAGCATGTCAACTTTGGCGGTTGTTCTGTTATATCGGCTAAGATTGAGTTTTTCTAGAATGGCCTTGCCGGTTGTGGTCCCGGCTAAGCGTTCGATTTGGGACGTTCTCACTGCTTCCGTAATTTCTTCCAGGGTATTATGCATTCCCAGCTCTAGGAGGCGGTGAGTGGATGTACGGATGGGCAATCCTAGAGCTTGTTTCGTGCATCGCCTGATAATTCGGCGAGATCCGTACACTAAGCGCACTGCAGCATAGCTTGTTTACACGAACATCAAACTTTCTCTTCTTGACGCTTTAGTTCCCGTTCCTAACATGTTATTCTTTGTCGGGCAACGGTTTTTTTATTTGAACTTTCTGAGGGCGATGTTTAAAGCAGTACAGATGTCTGCTACCATCCCGGAGCTTAGTACACAAATTATATTTACACTGCCGCTTGTAAAGGTACGGGTATTTCGATATTTCACTGGTATTTTCACAACTACCAATTTTTTGCGGTTCAGCTGAAAGGTTTTTTTTTTCTGATCGAAAAAGACACGCACTTAGAGACACTGCTAGATCCTACGTTGTTGTCTAGTTCTGAGCTATTGTCAGATTTTTAATCACTCATGACAGATACTTTTTTCTTTGTGTTTTTATTGACCTACAACACAAAATCATTACTTGTATTTTCTTGAGTAGTACTCAGCCTGCATGCAAAAGGTCAGAAAGGAAACAACGATGCTCATATAAAGGCTGAGCCCATTTCAGATACCCTTGCATACAGAGCAAGTATCACTATTATCTTAATAAACTGTCCTTCTCCTAGGCTAACATTCTGCACTCCAATAATAATGATGCGTGATCTCCATCTCCTCTTAGCGAGCTGGAGCGCTGTCACCGTTTTTCATGTTGATTCTGCATTTGGTGCGTAAAATGAATTGTACATATTCGTATCTTTCTTTCTAGGGTTTTGTTAAAATATGTGAAAGTGGATTCGAGTTCTAATACGCAAAATACTTTTTATAGTTGTACTTTGTAGAGATTGATACAAAAATATTTAATATGAACTATGACAGGTTACTTAACATGCACTGATTGAAAGGGTCATAGGTTGCTGATTTATTCAAGTTAAGGACAATTTATTTCTTTGTAGAAGCAGCGCAGTATGCTTTTAGAATATTTTTCGCAGTAAAAATGCTTGTGGTATTTTATATATCAATCTCCAGAGGCTAGTCAATAAACATTATCTAAGAGGGTGAGATGTATCTTGCTTAGTATGAATGAAATTTGAAAGGCGCTCTTAGTGACCATTCGGTTTGTAGTACCAACAAAACTTTCTAGTTCCAAAAGACAATTTCGAACGAAAGCAAACTTTGCTCAAACACTCAAAGAACAAAAACACACAACAACCTGGGGTAATTTTTACATAGATTATATTAGAGTGCACTTCAATCAAACACTGTTTGAACACGCATTTGAATAACGCGTAGAGCAGCCTCATTCTGCCAGAAATACACCTGGTCCTCTCTAATCAATTAACCAATAAGTGAACAGCTTTCCGCGTGGCAAAACTGCGCACCTGGCACACTGTAGAGGCTCACAGAACATTAGACTCCTTTTATGCACGCAAAGCGCGTGGAATGGTTTCGTTTTCTCGTCTTTACCTTTCTGGGGTTCCTAACAGGTGTTCACAACCTGAAAAATTGTTTTTATAGTAGAAAATGAACCATTTTTTGCATTCTTCTTAACCATCTTTCAAATACAGTCTCTTGGACACATCGACAACGGTTAGTGACATCTCTGCCAGACCATCTTAGTCTCAATACGCTCTCCAAGCTATTATTAATCATCTATTTCTTATATGCTTACACCTAGAGACGCGAAGAGGCGCCTCAATTACCTCTTTTGGTTTATGACTGTCATCACAGGGAAAATTAATAAGTGGTTTCTATTCAAACGCCTTTCAAATATAGGAGAAGCAGTTTATACGCACCGCATACTAAACACCCAACACTTCGCCAGCTTCCACCGTTTAATGTCTTTGGCTTGGGCCAGAATAAAATCTCACCATGTTCACTGCACAAGGCTTGAGCTTCAGTGTCTACCATAACGCGACCTCTCTTCAATGTCAAAACCGCAAGGCAATACTAAAAATTGAAAATTGTTTGAATATGGCTAGTGTATTTCGTCTGCGACATTGGCTGTAAACATTGAATTCTTCGCTCTGAATTCAAACCATTTTCAAGGCGGCTAAAAGATGGAAAAAGCCACACGTTGGTATCAGCTATGCCTCTTGGCTTCTGAACGAGCCGCTGCCTTCGCCTGATATTGTCTGTCAATATGGTCTGTGCTTCTTAGCGGCCGGGCTGCTACTGTAGTTACAGGCGGCTCCACCAGCCCTTTCAGCTGCTACTCTTTGCCATCGATAGCTTTTAGCGGCAGGTCTACTGTGATCGCAGTAACACACATAGACTTCCGAAATAATTATGATGCTGAAAAAGAGAAGGAAGGAGCGAAACCTAAATCGGCGGATGACGCACCAGCGCTGGCTCGTTTGCGTGCATAAATTCGTCCGTACATGTGTGCCGTGGTTGTAGCTCCGGTTCAGCTTCTGCGGTGGTGCGAGGTCACAAAGACCAGAGAATAGAGAGGGGGGACGCGTTGACTTTTCTGATATGACGAGCTCTGGCTGCGGCACGGCTAGGAGGAGGGGCGAATTAACGAATATTTCGACTGCGCGGAATAAGCTTGCGTGCATTAGTATTTGAATGAGCGCAATGCCTGTCGCTTCAATTGCGCCCTGTCGCCTTGACATTGTAAACCCGCAACATAATCTGCAACTTTGGAAACAGTGTACCATTTTTTGACAGCGTTTAGTGTTTTGAGTCGTACTGGCGCGATAATTACGAGCATTAACGTAATGTTTCCAGATGTGGCAGTATTAGCCTTGAAGCGCAGCCACTGTTTTAAGACCGCGCCCGCTTTTTTTTCTTTCTGTTGGACCCTAATATTGATACCTATCTCGTTTTTGGCATCCACCCACCATTGTCGTATTGCACTCACTCGCTGCTTTTGCGCCAAGATTTAGAAAACGAAAGGTTGCCAACAGGTTCAGTCATAGCCTAATCTTCACTGAGAGTGGTCTGGCATGCAAAAAAAATATTTCTGCTTTGCTGGTCTAGGTGGGAAACTGTATTTTGTCTTATTTTCATTCAACCTTTGTGCCTAAGCGAACAGGAATGATGTCGAATTTTTTTACCCGACTAACTTTGCGTACTGGACATGAATCCCTTCTCAAACTTTGTGCTTTATTTAACGATAATTGCGATATTTGTGCAGCTGAATCCGGTGAAATTTTATGGCAAGAATCGGCTATAAGCAAAATAAAGTATATCTAGTGCCTTCACCATGCAGCATGTCGTTTAACTACTGCTGATCCTGGCTTGGCTCAGCGATCATTTGCGACTTGACCACCTCGTGAGAGTCCTGCGAACCAAAACCCGACACCCAATCCCTCTAGTATGTTCATGGATTCCCGTAATCACTAATATTAATGTTTTCCACATGCCGACAATTACAAAAATCAGGCAAAGGAATTTGAAGCAGCGCCAATCATTACCGCCACTTCTGAGCTGCTCTCAAGAGAACCGAGAAAAACATTGGAGTGCCAGATGCATTTAAAGGACACTCCGATCGTCTCTGAACACTTCGAAAGCGTAATGGCCTGCTTTTTAGCAGTGTTAGAATCGAAGCGCCGCAACAGATCACTTCAGTATTCTCGGTAGCTTGCGGCTCTGGAAACGTCGGCCGAGTCGGCTGTCGACTTCCGGTAGAGAACAAATTTGCCTCTGCTTGCAACGATTGCGATTTCCTTACTCCGGCCTTCCCACTGAACCTCAAAATCAGAACGCAACTCAAAACGGCACAAACAAAAGAAAACGAAACACTGCTTCCTCCAGTTGGAAGGCAACGAATTTTCAGCACGAAATAGTTTTAAATAAAAACATAACGCCATGAAAAATACCGGAGGAAACACGTCTCACGAAGACAATAAAAGCCAATAAAAACAAAAAACTTGGGCAAAATTTTTTGAATACAATTAAAAGATAATATTTTTTGGGTGCCATAGATTGAGGAGTCGCTCATGCAGATCCGACGTTTATGGGTTCTAAAGTAGGTTTCTATACGTTCAATTTTGAGTTTGGTGCACCGATTACGAAGCACCACGATTGCCTGGCAAAGCGATTGACAGCATATGGCACAGTGTTTAGATAGATGCAAAAAGCTCTTGACTACAACGCATCATTCTGCTCCCAAAGTCGCACTTCCACGTAGCCGCCAGTGTGATCGATGCTAAAATTACCATAAGAAAGTGGCACCGGCTACAGTGCTTGTACCCTGGAAAGAATGAACTGAGGTTGATCATTATGTTACAGCTCTTTGCTGACTTTAGAGCTTGTGCTTTCTTCGGTAAAATTCCGCTTAGACCTTCCTTTACTGTTCGCCGTACATAATTTGCATTGAGCTTTCAAAACTCACCCAGTTTAGCTAACTTTCTTCCCCGGCATCTTAGGCCGGCCGTAGCAAGGACTCAGCATGCGTCGTAGATATTTTAATTTTGCTGCTTTAATTTTAAATCCCTGGACAGAGCAGGTGCTTCTTCAAAGTTAGAATAGGGCATGACAGTATTTAATGACGATAGCATTTTCGCATTCACAGTGACTTGTCACAATTACAAACGTTGTCAGGGGAGTTACTTGAAGTGAAAAATTTGTTTTGCCATGTAAAGGTGCCAAGTGGGTGATCAGAGATTTCGAGCTGGCGGCACACAGCGAGTAGAGTTCGGAAAGGGAGTATTGCCTCCCTGTACGTACCGCAGTGACCAGGAGTTCAGGACGCTTTGTGTCAGACAACGAAACCATGCAATATAATCCAACGACTCTTTTGTCTTACAACCGCAATGGCTTCTGCGCCTTGGTTATTTTCTCCGGTTAACAAGTAAAACGCGTATTCAGTATCGACCGAGTTTTGTCGTACATGTTCAAGTTATTTTTATTTCTCATGTCTTCTAGTGGCCTTTTTTCTTCACTTCGACGCTTTCACTTACCGGAGTTTTATAGTACGCATCTTCTAATTGAGGGGACTTCTTAGAAATATCTTATCATTATTTCCAAAGCTCCATTTGATGTAACTTTTTAATGGAATTCTTTTACAATATATGTTATGACTCTGATAGATCCTGTAGCAATTATTTTTCCATTTCAGTTGTTTTTTTTTCGTTGCAGGAAAATATTTATTTTTAAAAAAATCTGAAGCTTCCCACTTCTTCTTTGTGCTTTTATATCCTCCATCACGCCCTGTCCCAGCCTTCTGTCAAATGCGGCAATTTTTTTTACTTCTGCTGATTCACCTAGTACTGATGGTCGCAGAATTTTTTGCTACGGTACTGAAGTAGGTACTGCAGTCGACATCTTCCTGGAGAGGAGAAATGTTGTTGTTAAGGCTTCTATGAAACATAATTATGTGATTTGTATTCCTCCTCGTCCCCCGTTCTGCTCTTTTTTTAATATAGTTCCTGCCATTGTTTCCGCTCCTACCCTAGTTTGCGCTCCGTCTACCCTCTGCTTTTTTATTACCACTGCCTAGAGACCACTTATCTGAGGAATAAGTCCCTTTTCGCGCGGCAAGTAGCCATCTGTTTTGTTCCTCCTTGTTTTCACCAGTTAGTAAAACCACTACCAATTTTGAACACAACAGTGTTGACTAGTAGCACCGAGAACGCAGTGCAAATATGTTCGCGTCGTTTCGCCACATAACGCCCGTTCCGTTCCTCTCTGTTGAAAAGAAGAATGCCGTTACTCTGAAAGCTGTTTTTTCTAGTGACATGGTGTAAAATGCCTTTCTAAAAGAACTTTAGAGGCAAATACGTATTGTAAACAATCGCCCAATCTTCATCAGGCATGGTGGAACCAATATGCATTGACGGTTCGCTGCTTGTGGCTTATGGGACTTTCAGTAGGTTATCTGAAAAACTCTCTATGGGCTTGTTCTTGGTGTTGCTTCACTCCTTGAAGCAACCGCCTGGTAGTCAGGCAATTTGAGACCTGAACACAAGGAGCGTCATTTGGAGGCTCGGCACTGCGACTGCAGTAGTCTATGGCGTGTACTCTACCGTGCCTCTAGTGCTCATCAAAACGCATCTGCTTTGCTTTTCGTGAGACTTGCACGAAAAACGACTTTCACAATGGGTCAATAGGCTGTCACGTTATCAGGCATATGCCATTTTTTTCATTTTTTTCCTCAGGAGTCACACAAAAAAGTTCAGATAAGCGATCCTTTGCTCCCACTAATGGCTCAATGCACCGCATTGCCTGACCGCCGGATTCCCTTGGAGTATTGCAGTGAGCGATCGCATTCTCACTCCTGGGAGATTCCTGGATTACTGCACTCCCAGCTAAGTTTACGCGCTCGGCGCAATCTTGATATCATGGTTGTAATCCGACAGTGGACGCAGCGACGCCATTGGTATTATTATTGTGCCCTGCGCACGCTCTTTACTTGACAACGTGTAAAATAAGGACATTCTTGAGAGAAGTGCTATTGGTCTACTTTTGTCTTTTGCAGGTACCTTGGAGAATATATACGTTTATCCAAGAATAATTGAAAGCAGAAGCTCAGAAGGAAAGTTGATGCTGATGATAAATGAGCACATCAGCCTAAATTTACAGAAGACATCACCCTTTACCGAAAGATTTAGTCTGGTCTACGAGAAGGATGGCATCCAACAAGTGGAAGAGGTGAGATGAACGCATTTTAATAATGATTTCAGTTTGACCGAGCATCACCGCTTCCGCTCACACAACTATCTATTGTGTCATCGTTTATGTACTATTTTAAGGTTTGTGAAGATGGGACATTCGTTTGTTTATTTCAAATTCTGCAACGCTGTGAAGAGAGAATATGAGGTGTGAAAATTGCAAAAGTGTTCTAAACAACTTGGACTTGCCATTTATACATTAAAGAAAATAATGAACTGCAGAGCAGTGAAAAGGAAATAAAGAGCAGCCCCAAGTATGCAAACACCTGCCTGAAACATCTGACAGTGAAAACATACAAAATACAGCAAAATAAACCCTGGAGAACAGCAACTGAAGAACAATGAGCTCAGTGGTTAGGGCACTGGGCTGCTGACCCAAAAAACGCGGTTTCGGTCCCGACCACGGCGGCCGCATTTCGATGCAAGCGAAATACTAGAGGCCTCTTTACATGTGCAATGTCAGTGGGCGCTAAAGAACCCCCCGTGGTCAAAATTTCCGCAGCCCTTCACTACGACGTCTCTCATAACCTGAGTCACCTTAGAACGTAAACCCAAACCAATCTGATCAATGTCCGGCAATGCTGCCTGAAACATTGCTTCAGATCTGCATTGCACAAAGGGAGAAGGTATTTAATGGTGGCAGCACAGGTAGGAACGCAGGCAGCCATCAGGCCGCAGCAAGAAAAGATGGCTGAACGGAGGCAGCAGCTTCAGATCGGGGCTCGCGCTCTAGCCACAAGCGATGATGACGAAGGGCGGCAGAGCTGAGTCGTCCGCATCTTCTTACTATGGCCTCGGCAGGAGAGAGTAGCCTTCCAATAAAAATACGGCGAAGAGATGACTAGAGGGTTATAGTTTGGCTTGAGGCGGCGGGCGTAGATTACCTCGCGACCATAGCGGCGGTGGTTCTAGCAAGGCGTAGGTGGCTCAATCAGGTAGTTGACGGGAGACGTGCATTGAACGACGCAGTAAGGGCCACGGTACTGGGTCAAAAATTTGCTGTCATGACGACCCCAAAGCCTAACGATGGAGTCAGCCGAGAACATTGTACCAGGCTTAGCATTGTCGTGGCGGTCTTTGCGTTAGTGTTGGGCATAGGAAGTAAAGGTGCGGGCAGCTGACGGCACTCCTCAGCTTTTTGGACAATGTCTGAGGTAGCTCTGTACAAAGAAGGATGAGGACGGTACGGATACTTCGTTTCGAGTGTAAAAAATTGTTCACGGCCGCATAAGAGGACGAAGAGGGCAAAAGCTGCACTCCCTTGATGGTGCGTATTATCCGCAGAAGTGACAAATAGCAGCGCCTGATCCCAGTTGGAATGGTGTCACTTAACTTACATTGCCAGAATGTCACCCAGAGTGCGGCTGAATAGCTCTGTGAGGCCGTTCGTTTGCAGTGGTAAGCTTTAGGCGTACTGTGAACAGATGTGCGCGCTGAGAGGAGCTCTGAAACGACCTCAAATAACAAAACTCGGCTTCTGTTACTCAGGAGCGTCCGAAGTGCGCCGTGATGGAGGATTAAGTGTTGGAGAATAAAGTAAGCGACCACGGACCGTCGCCGCAGGAGGTGCGGCTGTCAACGCATAAAGGGATAGTTGATCGACGGCGACGATTACCCATCGGTTAACGGCGGACGGGAAAGCAAGTGTGCCATAAAGGTCGATATCGATGTGGTCGAATGGATGAGTAGGACATCGTAAAAGCTGAAGCGAGCCGGCCGAGCGAAGAGGTAACGCCCTTCGTTGCTAACAGGTGGGGCTCGAGCGAATTCAGCGACAGACAATATTATACACACCATGCCAGAAATAGCGCTTACAAAGCCCATGACAGGATTTCAGGACGCCAGCATGAATGCTTTGCGAGTAAGAGTGGTCACGTACACTAACTTCTGAGCGGAGACGGCCTGGGATAAGTAGCTAATTTCGACCGTCAAAGGTATAGCTGCGGCGGTAAAGAAGAGCGTCCCGAATGGAGAAATGGGAAGCTTGGTGGTGAAGGGCCCAAGGATGTGTAACCATGGTAGCCAAGGGTCGCGTCGCTGCTCGGAGGGCATAGATGGTGAGGGTGGTCAGTGTAGGTTCGGGTGCGGGAACCGTGAGTGCACGCAAGGGCGCCGGCGACCAAGAGAGAGCATCTGCGCCAGAGTGCCTGCTACCTGAGCGGTACACGACACGGATATCATATTTTTGAATCCGGAGAGGCCAACGGCTCCGACGTCCCGAGGGATCCTTCAGAGAAGCGAAACAGCAAAGGAAATGGTGGTCTGTAACGACCTCGAAGGTTTGGCCATGCAAGTAAGGACGGAATTTTTTTATCACCCAGGCAATTGCCAAAAACTATTTTTTTAGCAACGGAGTAGCTGGACTCCATTTTAGTAAGAGTACTGCTGGCATAGGCGAGCACACATTCAGAAAAGTCGGGCTTGTGTTGGGCGAGGACCGCACCCAGGCCGACACCGGTGGCATCCATGTGGAGTTCCGTGGCAGCATCGTCATCCTAATAATGATGTATGGGCGGTATAGTAGAATTGTGGTGGAGTGTCGCGAAGGCCTCGTGGTAAGCCGGTGCCCAAGAGGAGAGGCGGGTGGGACCATTCAAGAGTCGTGTAATGGGGGCTAATACTAATACTGCAGCAAAATTTCGAAAAAAGCAAACAATTAGACGCAGATGCCTACGAAGCTGCGCAGTTCTTTGAGAAAAGTCTGTTTCAGGAAGTCCACAATGAATCGCAGCTTATCCGGACCCAATAGAACGCCACCTTTGCACACGACGTGGCCGAGGATGGTGAGCTTTCGGGCGCGGAAGTGACATTTTTTAAGGTGGAGTTGGAGACCGGCGCGTCTAAGGCAAGTGAAGACTTGGTAAGAGGACTGAGATGGGTTGCAAAACCAAAGGAGAAGACGATGGCGTTTTCCAGATAAAATCGACTGGTATTTCATTTGAGGCCGCGCAGCGCGTTGTCCATTATTATTTCGAACGTCGCTGGGGCGTTGCAGAGGCCTAATTGCATAACCTTTAATTCGTAGAGCCCAGCCGGAGTGACGAAAGCCGTCTTCGCGCAATCAGGCGCAGGCACGGAAACCTGCTAATACTGGAATTGTAACTTAAGAGAGTATAAGTATTCTGTGCCTCGCAAATATTGTAATGCATCGTCGATGCGCGAGAGCGGATACACCGAAATTACACCGCGGATACACCGACGCGTAATTATGTTGATCGGCGATAGCCCACGCAGAAGCAAATGAACACATACTTTATTCTTTACAAGGACAAACAGGAATAACAGGGGCTGCTGGACTCCTGAACAACATTGCGGTGGAGAATGTTGTCAACTTCTGCGGCGATGATGCGGCGCTCTCTAGGTGACATGCGGTTCCGGCGGTGGTGGAAAGTTGGGTGAGGGATGGTGTCAATATGGTAGGAGACGGTCGTTGCCTGACCCAAAGGAGCTGACGTCGTGTCGAACGAGGAGCGGAAACGGTGCAGCAGGTCTAGAAGCTGCTCGTGATGGCACGGCTCAAGAGCGCTGTCAACAAAAGGGCTGTAGATATCACCTTAAAATTGGTAGAAGGCTACAACAGCAGGGTTAAATCATCAATTTGGCAGGCAGGCGAATGTGCGACCACGTGGAGGTGGAAGAGAAGGCCCACGGGCTCAATAGGACCAAAGCGCAACCCAGTCAGCAATGTGACGGCAGACGAGAGAGTATTGTGCAGTGTGCTGGTACCACTGCACGGATCAAGCACGTTGAAGGGCAGCGATACGTGGCGGTGGCGGGAAACATCTTCTGACGGCAAACAAAAAGCTGTAGCGTAAACGACAGAAGTCTCTGAGGGACGAACGAAAAGAGCGCTGACTGGTGGGATAGTGGTGTCCTGAGTGATTAGGTGTTTGGTAGCAGCACGAGGCCTCTTTTCATCAAGCACGGCCGCGGATGGCAGAACACACGGCGCGGAGAGTTCGAACTGAGGACAGGCTCAGTGAATCAGGGCATGGTGCTGGGACAGGAAATCGCAGCGGAGAATGACGTCACGAGAAGACGGGACAAGGACGATGACTTGAATAAAATACATAGCTCGAATAAAACACATAGTAATAAAATTATTAATCGAGCGCTGCAGGCAGCTGTCGGCTGCCGGTGCTATGCTGTCGCGGTATGGAGCGACAGGCCGGAAAAAGACGTCGTCACCTTGGGAACACAGAGACAGAGTTTTTGACTAATCACAGGTTCCCCTGGCCTGGTTCTCGACTTTTTACAAATGAAAGGCTTAGAAAGGGGAGCTTTGACCCCACCTTGAGCAAACAAAATTACCGTGAGCCATGGCGCTCTTTGGCTACAGATGGCATTGTGCCACAAAAATTACCTATCACCATTAATCACAGATACGGAGGCACAAATGTCTACGAGCGCCGGCGTCGAAACACCTTCAGTTATAAAGGCAATAACGTTCGCGGGGAATGAAGACTTTAATGGTCGGACAAGTGCGCAGTTTTTGCCTCGCCAACTGCCGCGGCTAGTTTCCCGACTCGGCAGAGGCAGGTCGGCGGCGCAAAGGCAAAATGGAGCGGCGACGAGAGGAAGGCGAGCGACGAGGCGGGAAGCCCTGATCAGCAGAAAACTCAAGCGGCAGTCTTGGAGGAAGGCGGAACTGGGGTGCCCCAATATGACATTTTTTTTATTTCAAAAGTGTGCCATGAGGCATAAGTCGATCAAACGGAAAGAATGCGGGAGACAGAAAATTAAAAGGAGTGAAGATTTGTTGCGCTAAGGTAGTCGCAGAGGTTGTCGATGAAATTATTTATAGTCCACTTCACATAGCCACGCTCTTAGTTTCACCGCAGGCCCACCTCAAAGAGGAGCCGTTTTCTAAAAGCAGCCGTCGCTGGGCACGTCCACAAGTGCCGCACATCACATATGTCCGGTGCAGCTCCACAGTGAGGGTACATGTCAGTTGCGGACAGATATTTTGCGCGCAAACGATGTCGGACAGATGGTGTAAGAGCCGCCTCTGGCCGAATCCGGCGCACGGATACCTATTCTTGCCGAGTAAGACTACGGGGGAGAGGGTGAAAACACAGAAGAATTAGAGCGCGCGCTCGCTGGCGCAAAATCGGGAAAACGGAAACGTGGGACAAGAACGGACCTGGGGGAAGAGGGGAAGGTGGCGGGTTGTTTAATGTGTCAAGGTCAGTCATAGCATCTGCTTTAATTTTATGTGGATCCTGAGGACGGCCACGAATCCAGTGTATGCGCACAGGATAAGGGTACCTTTCGCAGAGCACATGATTGTGTAATCTGGAATGTGCGTCGAACTGCCTTAAGCTTTTTAAAGGAGGCGAGGGAGTCGGTGTAAATATGAATGTATTGAATGTGAGAACGAAGAGAAGGGAAGCAATGGCATTATAAATTGCTTGAAGTTCCAACTGCAGTGGAATGCACGTACCAGCGGTATACGTCGCGCGAGAGATGAGGTGCGGATTGGACTATAAAGCCCCCCACAGCAGGAAATCCCTTCTCTGCAGTATGTGATGCAACCGGGTACAATATGCACCCATCAGGCAGATACGTGGCTGATAGCGACAGGGAAACAAGGGGGGGGGGGCGATTGTCTGTCAGCTGGCAGTATGACCACGAAGGATGTGTGTTTAAACGATGAACTTGAAGAGACTGTTTTCGAGCTCTGTTTACCACCCGTTGGTCGATGAGTTCACCGAGTGTATTAAGTTGGGCGAACTCCTGTAGCCCAGATAAGGGTGTTAAACGAGGCAGATATGTTACGGCGCGATTAGCCTCACGACTGGTAGCTTCAAGAGAGCCCCACTGTCTGCGGGTGAAACGTTGAAATTGTGCCTGGTATACTATCCATGGTTGAAGGATAGACCGCACAAGCTGGCAGGCGGTATGAGAACGCGCCCCCAGACCGCATAGATGTGCGACGATTCAGACCTAGAGTAGAGTGAGGCGATTTACGGATGGATCTCAGCCACGGGGTGCTAGTCCCAGACGTATGAAGGAGAATAATAAGAACAGTCTCTACCTGAGGAATCGGAGAATTATCTATCTTAAAAGCTAAAGAGGGCTTTCCGTAAGCCAGCGTTATATCCAATGCGAATGAAACATGATTTAGTAGGCGACTGGGTTAGACCCAGAGGTGGGAGGCAAGATGTCAATACATCCAGGGCGTGATAGAGGACCGGCTGATAGATAGACGCCTCTGGATGGCAGCGCCACAAGGTTATAACATCACCATAAGCAAGCACACAGATTGGCAGGATGGTCTCTAGGGCTCGAACAAGAGGAATAAAAGCCACATTTAATAATGTGGCTGCAGGAACGGAGCCCTGGGGCGCTCCTGTATTGGAAGTGAAGTTACCAAAGGGCTTTCCGTGGACACGCACACTCAAGGTTCGATTTGCTAAAAAGGCATGAATGGAGAGGAGAAACGGTGGGGGGAGACCAAGAGTTTGAAGGGAAGCAAGAATGGCTGAGTAAAGGATGTTATCATATGCATTTGTTATGTCTTTCGCGACCACGGTTCGAACAAGGTGACTTTGCGACGAGCGGTAAAGGTCGTCAGCAGCCAAAGAAGCAAGCCCGTCCTCCGTTCCAATTTGTTGGCGAAAACCAATCATAAAATTCCAGCCACCAAGACAAGTGTGCGGTGATAATGTTTTCATAAAGCATGCCGATAGGCATGAAGGAAATTGGACGAAGTGCTGAGAGATATACTGGAGGCTTAATTGACTTGGGTATTGGAACCGCAGTAGAATGCTTCCACTCTTCCGGCGTGACGCCAGAATGCAACACTTCGTTAAAAGTACCAAGTAATGTTTGGAAAGCCGTGCTTACCAAGCTACGGAATAAGGAGTTAGGTATGCAGTCGTGCCCGGGAGCAGTGGTTTTTAGGCGTTCAATGGAGGCCAGCAGCTCTGCCATGGTGAGGTCAGATGTAATCTCATCGGAGGGCTCTGTAACCCATAAGTCCGGAGGAGACATAGATGCGTAGTCATGATGTGGAACTATGCGATAAACCTGGCATCATTCAGGATGTGGCCGTCCTCGGAGATATGCGTTGTAGCGACCACAGAATGGTAAGGTCTCGAATTAGCTTAGTTTTGAAGAGGGAACGGAAGAATCTAGTGAAGAGGAAGACCATTAACGAGGTAGCGGTAAGGGGGAAAGTACAGGAGTTTAGGATAGCGCTGCAAAACAGATATTCGGCTTTAACTGAGGAAGGCGATCTTGATGTTCATACAATGTACATAATCTGAGATCCTTAATAACGGAGTGCGCAGTAGAAGTAGGCGGTAGGACAGTTCGGCAGGATACCGAAAAGCTATCTCTGGTGACGAAAGATTTCATTAAGAAGCGCCAAAGAATGAGGGCGTCTAACCCTACCGACAGAATAAAACTAACAGAGCTATCAAAGTTAATAAATAAGCGCATGGTAGCCGAGAAAAGGAAGTTTAATATGGAGAGAATCGACCATTCTCTAAAGAACGGAGGCAGCCTATAAGCAGTGAAGAGGAAACTAGGCATAGGTAAAAACCAGATGTATGCATTAAGAGACAAGCAGGGATAACTCATTAGCAATATGGATAAGATAGTTAACATAGCCGAAGAGTTCAACACAGACCTGTACAGTAACCAATGCAATCAGAGCGTTAATGAGAAAGACAGCAGAGCACAGCAATGCGTCATCACGCCAGTAAAGAAAGATGAAGTAAAGAAAACCTTAGGAGCAATGAAACGGGAAAAAGCAGCTGGGGAGGATCAGGTAACAGCAGATCTGTTGAAGGATGGAGGAGACATCGTGCTAGAAAAACAAGCCACCCTGTATAGCAATGCCTTAGGACCTCGACTGTACCAGAAGCTTGGAAGAATGGAAATATTATCTTAATTCATAAGAAGGGAGACGCCAAGGACTTGAAAAAATACAGGCTGATCAGCTTACTATCCGTGGCCTACAAAGTATTTACTAAGCTAATCGCTAATAGAGTCAGGTCAACCTTAGACTTTAATCAACCAAATGATCAGGCGGGCTTTTGTAAAGGATATTCCACAATAGATCATATTCACACTCTCAATGAGGTGATAGCGAAATGCGCGGAATATAACCAACCTCTATATATAGATTTCATTGATTACTAGAAAGCATTTGACTCAGTGGAAGCCTCAGTAGTCATACAGGCATTGCGTATTCAGGGGGTAGAGGAGCCGTATGTCAAAATACTAGAAGATATATATAGCAACTGCACAGCTAGTATAGTCCTCCAAAAAGTCAGCAATAAAATTCCAATTAGGAAGGGCGTCAGGCAAGGAGACACAATCTCGCCAATGGTATTCACCGCCTGTTTACAAGAGGCATTCCGAGGCCTGAATTGGGAACAGTTGGGAATAAGAATAAATAAAGAGTACCTAAATATTCTGCGATTCGCTGATGACATTGCCTACCTGAGTAACTCAGGAGGTGGACTGCAAATCATGAGAAATTACTTTTACAGGCAGAGCAGAACGATGGGTCTAAAAATTAACATGCAGAATGCCAAGGTAATGTTCAACAGTCTAGCAAGGGAACAACAGTTCAAAATTGGCAGCGAGAGCCTGGGAGTTGTGAAGGTATACGTCAACTTAGGGCAGGTAGTGACAGCTAATCCAGATCATGAGAGGGAGATAACTAGAAGAATAAGAATGAGGTGGAGCGCATATGGCAGGTTGCCGCAGATCATGAGTGGCAGTTTACCAATTTCCCTGAAGAGAAAAGTGTACAACAGCTTTATCTTACCGGCACTCACCTACGGGGCAGAAACGTGGAGGCTAACGAAAAGCGTTCAGCTTAAGTTAAGGACAACGCAGCGAGCCAAGGAACGTAAAATGATAGGTGTAACGTTAAGAGACAGGAAGCGGGCAGAGTGGGTGAGGGAACAAACGCAGGTTAATGACATCCTAGTCGAAATCAAAAGAAAGAACTGGGCTTGGGCAGGGCATGTAATGCGAAGGCAAGATAACCGCTGGTACTTGAGGGTAACGGAGTGGATTCCAAGAGAAAATAAGCGTAGTCGGGTGCGGCAGAAGGTTAGGTGGGCGGATGAGATCAAGAAGTTTGCAGGCAAAGGATGGATGCAGATGGCAAAGGATAGGGTTAATTGGAGAGACATGGGAGAGGCCTTTGCCCTGCAGTGGGTGCAGTAAGGCTGATGATGATGATGATGATGTGGAAAAAAACTGACAGGCCGCTTGTTGCGCAAATGTATCCTCATCCACATCCAGCGTGAGTGGAGTGCGCTTTACGTAATCTGCAGCCTGAGAAGGGCGCTTCATGGCGTGAAACACTCTTGGCATACGCGGCGACTCTCGCCTGGCCCCACGGGGGCGTCGCCCACACTCGGCGAGTGTTTAGGTCTGCTGAGGTCAAACATCGTAATTCTTTAGCAGCAGCAGAGGCGTGAAAATCCCTGGGGTGATGGGGTCCCTGGATGCCGCTGCTGTAGCCAGACACGGGCTGTGTAAGCGAGTGCTGCGGGCCGGGATTCGGCCGACAAGGAAATTCACCTGTTGCCTACGTCACTTCTGAGAGCTGCCGCTACCTCTCGTTTTATTTCGAGGCTGCGATGCGGCGCAAGGAATGATGGAGGTTCTCGGGAGCAGAGCAGCAAACACAGCTGAGAGGCAACATCCTCGAGCACAAATGACATGATGTCTGCGGTGAGGCAAGAAGGCGCGGTTTCCAGGGCAAGTCCTGCGAGCGACGCATCAGGCGGGTGTGGAACCAAAACACGATGCTTGCGTAGCTCGTCAAAGCTCTGGAAGAGTTAACCCATAGCGGTACGCGGCTCAGCGGTTAAGGCGCTCTGCTACTGATCCAGAGTACCTGTGCTCGAACTCGACTGCGGCAGCCGCGTTTCGGTGGAGGCGAAACGCTAAGGCGCCCGTGTGCTGTGCGATCCTCAGGTGGTCGAAATTATGCTGGAGCCCTCCTCTACGCCACCTCTTTCTTCCTTGCTTCTCTCAGTCCCTCTTTATCCTTTCTCGTACGGCGTAGTTCAGGTGTCCGTCGAGATGTGGGACAACCATCTTTTATTTTTTTTTATTGCACGATGTCTGCGAACCGCACGACGGCCAAAGGTTACAGTGAGGTGGTCTTGAACGCAGGCTAGGTGTTGATCTGCGACTCGTTGTTCCGATACCACAGATTGGCAACGTCAGTTAAGTAGAACATGACGTTGTTCAGCTTCAGAGCATGATTCGGCTTGTGACGGCTCACCTGTTCGTAGGCTGACAACCAGTCGTCGAAATCTTTGTCGCTGCTGCCACACAAAATAGCAGGGCTTCATTGGCGTAAGGCTCCGCGACAAGTGACACAGATTAGGTTAAGCAGGAAAAATAAAGATAAATAAAGTGCCCAGCCTGCACCATCCGAGAGCAAAACGGGCTTATCACAAGTGAAAGGTGAAAGTGTGGCGGGGGCTGCTTCCTGGTCTACTCCATGGGGACGGAAACCGTGCGACGTTGGAGGTGAGCATCGTGGCACTTGCAACAATTGAAGAGAGGATTTATTGGTGGAAGCGCAGGCAACAGTCAGGTCACAGTATGACAAGGTGGCCAGCCGCAGGCAGAAGCTTCAGACGGGGACTCGCGCTCTAGCCACCAGAGACGGTGACGAAACACGGCAGAGCTGAGTATTCCTCTGATTCTTATAAAAACAATAGGGCCCCTTTTTCCATTCATTTCTGAAGTTCGGAAAGAGAGAGCGCTTGAAAACATTAAAGCGGCATTTTAGCGCCTGTATTTTATATTATTACTGAAGAAAGTTAACATTTATGTCACAACGGCATCTATGGCAAAAGAGCGCCATGGCACATGGGATTTTTTTTGCTCAAGGTGGGTCAACGACCCGTTTCCTAAGCATTTCACCCTGATTAAGCCGAGCGCCAGGACTGGCGAAGCTTCTACCTATTGTATCGCTGGTGGGTACTCGGCAATACTGGGGTTCGAAACCCGCACCTCACGCGTGCGAGGCCGCCGAGGTGGCTGAGTGGTTACGGCGCTCGGCTGCCGGCCCGAAAGACGCGGGTTCGAACCCGGCCGCGGCGGTCGAATTTCCATGGAGGCGAAATTCTAGAGGCCCGTGTACTGTTCGATGTCAGTGCACGTTAAAGAACCGCAGGTGGTCGGAATTTCCGGAGCCCTTCGCTACAGTGTCTCTCATAGCCTGAGTTGCTTTGGGACGTTAAACCCCCTAAACCATAAACCAATCACGCGTGCGAGGTGGTTGCTCAACCGCTACGCCATCACTCCAGTATTATTTTCTATTCATATATGCAGCCTCTGATTATAAAAATAGTATGAGTAGATTAGCTTCATAGATATTAACCGATTTACAGATATATATTCGACAACGAAAATGTGACTTTCATCACAGTCGATGTTGTGAGCACTCTGCCCCGCCATCCACTTTGTTGGTCTCCCCGCGATGCACCCTGCAGCAACAGCGCCACCTCGATGCGCGGCGCGCCACGTGACTCTCCTTTTTTAGCTAACAAGAGAGGTCGTTGGCGTCGCAGCGCGGATTGGTTAGAAAGAGAGCGAAATTGTTAAAGTTGTTAGTTAAAGGCCGAAGAAATAAGTGCATAGGCGCTATGCGACACATCTCCGGGATCTAGAAGGTCCACCGTTTATTGATGGCTACATGTCGGAAGAAAGGAACAGAACAACGGAGAGGAAGGGAAGAGGCGTAAGTGTGCTGATGCATCAATGAAGATATTGGAAAAGAATAGAGTCAACTTGGCAAGAACATATCTGGGTATAAGTTCCACTGCCAGTAAAAGGACATGGCTAGGGGTAGTTTATTTAGAGACAGGGGACAAATGCAGGCAGGGAAACAAGGATCTAGTTAAGGGTCTCAATGACGATAAAAAACAGTTCGCAGGCGGTGCCGATATCATTCTGCTGGGTGGCATGAATGGCCACAACGAGGATGTGGTTGGATACACAGATTGCAACGGGAAGTTATGCTACACTTCTGTGAGCGAAACAGCCTAACTGTTGTAAATAACGAAATAAGTGTAAGGACAAGTGACGTGGGAATCCCGTAACAGGCAGACGACCATTGATTACCACTTAAACTCGCAAGGGATGTATAGCAAGCTCGCAATGATAGAAATAGACGAAGAGGGGAAGCACAGCCTGGGAAGTGATCTAAAGCGTGTTATTCTAGAGTTGTGAGAGCACTGATCAAAAGGAAATACAGAGAAGTCAACAAAGACAAAGCAAAATAAAATGACGAACATATAGAGCTGATATCGGCCGGTATAGAGGAAGCAATGAAAAAACGCCCCATGGAAAATTGGGATACTATTCAGTTAGAACTACTAATACATACAAAAATATAACAAATAAAATGAGCAAACTGCTGGATAGTAAAGAGGAAGACACGAAGTTGGTGAAATAAGGAAATTAGGGAGGGCATCTAATAACAACGGTTGTGTTCAAGGGAACACAGCAAAGCAAAGAGGGCCCAGTTATCTGAAGAGAAATTGGGACTAAACTGGGAACGTTATCGACAAAAGAAACAACAAGTGCAGGTCCTCGTCCGGGCTAAAAAAAAGCAGTCCTCTGATCGGCGGCTGGTTGAAGTTCGCGATGCAACTAAAGGGGGGCCAAGAAAACTATGGAAACTTATAAGCTGGCTGGGTAAAGCGAATCACAAAAAGCAGGAACAGATTCGCGATGCCGAGGGAAAATATTTAGAGTGATATAACGCTGTGAACTACATTTCATCAATTATAGCGGAGTCATTTAAGAGGGACGATAAGGTAGCCTCCCCAAATGAGAAAGCAGCACAGAACCGCAAAATAGAAAACCATTTGGAACTGATCAGTCTTGACTGGAAAAGGCAGAAGCAAATATTCTAAAATACACAGCCGCAGGAATCTACGAAATTCCTATCAAACTGAATAATGAACTTCGCCAAAAAGGCAAGGAAACACTGATAAAAGTATTAGAGGCAGTCATAACAAATGAGAAAATTCTGCACAGCTGAGAACAGCGTAATTTGAACTTGATCTATTAAGGAAAAGGCGATAAGTTGAGCAAAACATCCTTCCGACCAATTACGATAACATCAGTTATATACACGCTGGCGATGCAAGCGGTTAAATTGAAATGCACTCATGGGTAGAAAGTAAAAATACTCGGAGAACTTCAGAATGGGTTAAGAAGTGGTTGTCGCTTAGATGATAGCCTGTTCGGGCTCACCCAATCTCTAGAAATAGCTTAGGCGCAAAGCAGACCTCTGTATTTAGGCTTCCTGGACATACGTTTTGCATACGACAATGTTAAGAGGGAACCCCTGTGGAATATTTTAAAAGGGGATGGCGTGGGTAACGAGATAAATGATTTTCTATTGGAAATATATTGAGAAATAACAGTGGAAATTACATGGGAAGGAATAAAATGTACAACTATCGAGGTACCCAAAGCATTAAGGCAAGGTTGTTCTTTATCAACGCTGCTGTTCATGCTTTATATGAAATGTTTGGAAAGAAGGCTACAATGAAGCAATCTAGGTTATAATCTGTCGTAAAGATTAGGCGGAAGGGTTGTTGAGCAACGACTACCAGGTTTAATGTATGCGGACGATACTGTGCTGTTAGCAGATAGCGAGGATGATTTGCAAATTCTGGTTAATTGCTGTGGAGACGAAGGAGAAAGTCTAGGTTTCAGTTTTTGCGCAACTAAGTCAGGTGTGATGGTTTTCAAGGGTACAAGCGATAAGGATCTTACAATACAATGCCATTAAATACCCCCGAGTGGCCGAATACAAATATCTCTTGGTATAGGTAAACGAACGGAAAATGTACACTGAAAAGCACGAGCAGTCTCTCATAGCAATAGGGCGAAGAGATGCCGGGATAATGAAACATAATGCATTGGGTGGATACAACAGGTTTTGAAGTACTGAGAGGTATTTGGAAAGGAATAATGGTGCCGGGGCTTACTTTCGGGAATGCAGTTGTATGCTTAAGTGCAGAAGTACGGTTGAGATTGGAAGTAAATCAGACTGCTGTTGGAAGATTTGCAAGGTGCCCACGGGAAAACCACAAAAGAGGAAGTACAGGTGGATATGGGCTGGGCATCGTTCAAAGCCCGGGAAGCTCATAGTAAAAAAATATGTGAAGAACACCCATGGAAATTGGACGATAACAGGTGGGCAGCTAAGGCATTTAAATACCTGAACACAAAGAATGTTGACTCACGCTGGCGGGAAAGAATTAGGAAGCTAGACGGTAAGTCTGCCAGACGCGAAGACAGTTAAATAAAGAACATTAAATGATAGGTTAAAAACGCTGAGGGTAAAAATTGGATAAATTCCAGAGAAAAGAAGGCTAGTGTAGAACTATACAGATACTGGGAAATGCAGATCAGGAAGGAAGCGTTTTAAGACAACTCAAGCGGCAGTGCCCTACTCTTTGAAGCTAGGTAAGGGTGTATAGAACGCGCAGCTAAAAAAAAAATTTAACGAAGAAGTTGACACATGTGCGGTGTGTGGTAAATATGTAGAAACAATAGAACACCTCAGGCTCAAATGTGACGGTGTCCATCTTAATGTCGATGCGGGCACAGTCACTCTTCCTGAGGCCCTAGTGTTAAGAGATAACTAAAGTCCTTTAAATAAATCTGCGGTGGACATTAGAGAAGAGTGATTGGAAAATTGGTGGCTAAAAAGCAGACAGGCTACCCAAGGCTTGAAGTGTAGGAAGATGTATTTCAAGAAAATGGCTATTTTTTAAATAACAAATTACAGCATCGTTCAACAAAAATAACTTGGAAAAAAGCTTAGCATTTTGCGAACAGCTATCACAGCGTATCAAAGAGGACGCTCTTATCTTCCATCCATCCATCTGAGAGACGACTTGCTGCGCGCGCGCGAGGGAAAAAGCTTACAGCCTCTCCCTCTTCGGCTGGGATGTCGCACGCGGCTCCGCTCTTCGCCAGCGGGGCGAGGATGTGGCGGGGAGACATGCTCCCGTATCTCGTCTCCTCCGACTTGGGAGTATCCCTGTCCCAATAGTGGGCGAACATTCGCTCGTAAAGTTGCTGGTGAGTCGGACGACCTCAATTCCTTTGCGTGTTTTGTTGCTAGCTGGCGATGTAGTTGCTGTAGCAATAAACGCCTTGTTTGTGTCAGCCAGTACGGGAGCGCACGCGATCACGCGGTGGGGTTTGGGCTGTTGTGAACTGAGTCAGCCGAGATTGAACGGGAAGAGCGTATTTATCCCCCTAATTAAAGCCCCACAACGTTCATATGGACTGTCCCATATCAAATCTGGCTGAAGACTGTTAATTCTAAAGTTAAAGCAGCAGTTTTTGGTCACAAACTGCGGTGCAGGATTATTAAGATGCGCAAGGAATTGAAATAGCTCTTCATGTGAGGGTCGCAAACTGCAGATGCTTACTGCACAACTGGCCTGCTGTAAGGGAACATAAAATTTCGTTAACCTTGAGCGAAAAATCGGCGATAAAACATTTTTCTAAAGCTTTACATCCTTGAAGCCTTTGTCGATAGTTATTCGGCCTGCATTTTTCACATGAGGCCAGCCGAAAAATAAGCACGGAGATGACAGTGCCTCATTTTCCCTAGAATCTGGTTGTTTAAAATGTAACCACTCAGCCAAGAGGACTACGCCTGCGCGTACATGAAACAAAGCAGCACTTCGTAAACTTCTGAATAAGGTCGCATTTTTGTCCCCTGCTTTTAGTCTTCGTCTAGGTTTTGCTTGATGTTACATATGTAACATAAGGCATTTATCGAAACGGCACAGAACACAATCTTCCGTATATAGCTGCTTTTGAAATACAATGTTTCCCTTGAGGTCACCGACATATATTAATACAATTGGGGCCTTAAGAAAGACATCTGCGGAGCAGCATAAGTGACAGTTGAAAATTTGAAAAAGCGGCCTTTAGCTATGATTTGTTGCGTTCGGACTTGAAAGTATTTTTCAATCCAATGAAACACTTCGCTTGTGATATCAAAAGTGGGTGAGTGAAAAACTTTTATTGAACATTTGCGTAGTTCGGCGGCAGCACGATCCGCGTCGTCTTCATATCAGGCGATCCCGGATCCCGTCTTCGCAAGGTCGGGCCCTCATTCCAGGGCTCCGCAGTGCCGCGCTGCCTCGTAAGCGTGCTGCCCCAGGGTCCTTTGGACCGTGAGCTCGCTGCTGACGAGCCGGCTCTGCCATTGCTCCGCACTTGTGTGATATCAAGAAATTCGGCCTTATATACCAAAAGGGCTTGTAGGACAGCAACGGAGGCCTCTTTAGATATTTACAAAAACAATTAAAGCTACTGACCATAAAGGCAAGATTATACGCAAAACTGGCTCTAGAATTCTTTGCACATTTCTTCACACCAACAGAAAATGGAAACGAATGGAGGCGGCTCCAAACTTAACGCAAAAATTTCTGTTGATGACAATAATTTACTGTGGATAATGGACGCTGCGGCCAAAGTGCGCAGACGCTTTGAACAATAAAGCATCGTTGTAAACGGAAGCGCGAACATTTTTGTTGCAACATTGACGTAGTCGAAGCGTATTTTATAAAATGAAGTTGCTCAAAGGTTGCTGCAAGTGATGGTGAAAGCCACTGGAAGTGTGGTTCTAAAAGCCTAAACATACGCTCTAAATCGTAAAACCCCTTTAAGCTTAGTCGCTTAGCTCTATTTTTACGCAACAGCGTAATTAGCTCGTTGTGTTCAAAACCCAGCGTATAGACCATCGCCCTGCGTCAGTCAAAAAAATCCCAGTAGTCCCGAATGAAAGGAGAAATCTCCTAGCGTTTGGGTTCGAACCTAGGCCCTACGCATGCCAGGCTGGCGCGCAACGCACAGCTTATGCATGGTCGTTACGTGCAGGTTTTTAAAGGGGGCACCTAGTTAGACCTTTGGGCTGTTTATGGCTTAAAAAGGTGTATTTGGGGTGTGTAGTTATGTTACAGGGTATAAAAAGTAATAAAACCAGATAAAGATTTGGTAATTAGGCGCAAGCAATTGCATGAAATGAAAAGGCGGTCTAATGGTGCTCCAACGTGATGAATGAAATTCTTTGTATCTGTAGGAAAATGTAGCGGTACGGTCGGTAACGGAATTGTTGATAAAAATTGGCGAAACATTCTGTAAAAATGGAACAAAAAGAGAAAAACTAGGCGGTGAAGACGCTGTCGCGTGTAACCTTAAGTCGAAGCGTACTCCAAATCTTATGCTTGCTGTCAATGCTCTCGTCTCTTTCTCCTCGGGGGAAGTCAGTTGTTTAGCTAGAAGCACACGCCTTATTCCGTTTAGTCCTCGTGCTGTGCATTTCTGTGCTGGAGGGGCGCCTGACTGGGGTACCTAATTTCAGTTCAATCTAATTCAAAACTGGCGACACTCACTGCGGACGCAAGTTGTCAAGACCAGTTATGTAGACCATTCAGTGTCAAGAAATCACTTTGGTGGAATCAGGTTTGAGAAAACTGGCATGCTAATAACATCAAAACTATTAGAGCTGCCTGAAGTAAAATGAAAGGCATGTGATCTTTCTAATCTATACCAGGTGCCCCGACTAAATGTGACCAAGCTTTTCATAAAACAGACAATGACCAATCCGCTGGAAACCAACCGAGCGTTGTTTAGAGCCCCGTGACCTAGTCTGCATTGTTTTTGTTCGTCAAAGTTAATTGATTAGTTAGGCTATATTACCTAACTTAATTATTGTTGGATCAGGAACTAGGTTTCAACAGACCAGTTGCTCATCGCTGTGAAAACAGCTGACTGAAACATTTATACCTAGTTACGCAAGGGAGTTTTTTTACCGACCTTAAACCATAAACCGCCCAGTAAAAAAAGCTTCCATGCCACAATAGTGCCACTTGGGCAGACATGTAAAGCAACGCTGGGCACGTGATAACTTTTCTTTTAATGCAAATTAACCAGGATACGTAAATCATACTTTGATAGAATCAGTGCTTCCAGCGGTTTTTCGAGACGATCCGCAACATTTTCTCATGAAATGAAATGAACAATTCAAAAAAGTTTAAATAAAAATTTACATAATTGATTTTTACCAAAAACATGGAAGAACGAAAAAAATATTCCAGACTACACCACGGTGCTCTGAAAGCCCCCCACTTTCTTTCAATTGGCTCAGGCACTCCGTCTTTTTTATAAGCTTGGTAATATTTCTCTTGGACATGTGGTATATGTGACTGTAAATAACCTGCGAGAAAACGTATTACTTAATACCGCCTGAAACAAGTAATAATTATCTTTCTTTGCTTTAAAACTACATAAAAATTGTCATTCTTTTTCTCTGCTGCTCCACAGAGAAGCGCCCATTCCTTGAGTGGAGAACTGTACAAAGACCCAGATAACGAGGCTGCGATCCTAATTTCAAGAAGGGATGGCCTGCGTTTAGTAAGTATTGCCACTGCATGGGCTAAATTCTATTGCGGTTAATGTGCGTTTGAGAACAGGAGTTAAGGACAATCATTTCAAGAATGATTTAGGCCGTGGTAATGCGCAGTGCAAGCGCTATCTTCAGCGCTATTGTTTATGAACCTGCTTTTAGGGCTCCCATTTCAGCTTCCATGGTACCTCGTGATTTCACAAAACGCTGAAAGCACGCATTTTTCACTGCTGAGTCAGTGCTGCTGCGTCTGTCAGTTTTTCCAGTCTACCTTGCGCTATTACAACAGCTGAAGATGTCACACTGCGGTTTGAGTCCAAGGTTAACCGTTTTGTGTCTATAATGTCGCTATATTGCTGCCCTGCCCGTAGTCGATGCGGGAAATGTTGGCATGCCGCGAGTCTGTTTTAGGAACACTGCCGAGGGCCCCTCTACCACGCCGGCTTGACGCTTCCGCTCTGATGCCTCGCCTTCAGGCCCCGCTTTGCGAGTACGAGTTGTCGCCAGCCGTTATCCTGCTTTATCAGAGGCCGACGCACAGCGAGTGCCTCACACGTCAGCGTGTATGACAGACAGACAGACAGACAGACAGACAGACAGACAGACAGACAGACAGACAGACAGACAGACAGACAGACAGACAGACAGACAGACAGACAGACAGACAGACAGACAGACAGACAGACAGACAGACAGACAGACAGACAGACAGACAGACAGACAGACAGACAGACAGACAGACAGACAGACAGACAGACAGACAGACAGACAGACAGACAGACAGACAGACAGACAGACAGACAGACAGACAGACAGACAGACAGACAGACAGACAGACAGACAGACAGACAGACAGACAGACAGACAGACAGACAGACAGACAGACAGACAGACAGACAGACAGACAGACAGGCAGGCAGGCAGGCAGGCAGGCAGGCAGGCAGGCAGACAGACAGACAGACAGACAGACAGACCAGACAGACAGACAGACAGACAGACAGGCAGGCAGGCAGGCAGGCAGGCAGACAGACAGACAGACAGACAGACAGACAGACAGACAGACAGACAGACAGACAGACAGACAGACAGACAGACAGACAGACAGGCAGACAGACAGACAGACAGACAGACAGACAGACAGACAGACAGGCAGGCAGGCAGGCAGGCAGGCAGGCAGGCAGGCAGGCAGGCAGGCAGGCATCCTCTCACTTCTTCCCAGCTTCTTATATTCCTTGCCCTTGCCCTTATCCCCACCTCCAGTGCCTCCGTTAATGTCATGTGCTAAATCCATAAAACTCGCAGCTTTGTCTAGCAGGCGATGTACGTGTCATGTATGTAAGCCGAGTGGGACGATAGCCGGAGTTCTATGTAAGCCGTGTTCGACGCGTGCTCGCCTTTATAGTCTGCGGCGCGTATGCTCGGAACTTCCGTGCTCTTCCCTTCTGCAGGTATAAAATGAGCATGAAAAAACTTGCGCCTCCTATCCATGCTGTGAAGGCGGTTGGGCAGCGAAACTGTAAAACGGCACCCAATTGCCCTTCGCGACGCCACTTGAAAATTCACCCACATGGCTTACAAAGAGAGAAACCAGAGACAGGTGAAATGCACTTGAGCTAATTACGCATAGTTGCAATTACGCATAGTTGTAATTGACGGCACCGCGCGTCGAAAATAATTCCTTGCGGCGCGGTTTGGATGTCCACCGAGATATGTGACAGGCAAAATTCGTTTTATGAAAACCAATTTTCATTTCATTTTTCTTGCCTTGCAACGCGGTTCGGGTGTCCATCAAGATGCGTGACAGGCGTCATTTCTTTTATTTAATTTTTCCAACGGGCAAGGCTTCGCGCCAAATGGGCGAATGAACAATCGCGTTCCTTGAATTCCTTGGGAACGCTGCCACACGCGGTCGCGTCCCGCTCTTTGATGATCAATATGATATACACTCAGATTTTCAGTTGTAACTGTAGAGATATTCTTTGCTAAGGAAAATCAATGCATGAACAGTGAATGGTGGTAGGACAAGTTGCGTTGGTGAAACAAGAGTGCGAACGCTTCCACGATGAATTGAATGAACATCGTGTCTTGCGTTTTTGTTTTTTGTCCTTTATATTTATATTTTGTTATTCTTATTATTGTTGTTGTTGCTGTTGTTGGTGCTGTTGTTGTAGGGTTCATGTCTTTTATTTTATTCTTTTTATATTCTTATGCTTTTTTACTTTCTCTAATTTCTATATATGTTTTAAATTTTTTTTGAATGCTGCTGGCTAATTTTTCACTTAGAGTAGTAGCACAGTTTTTTCCACTCCTAGTAGTGACACATTTCTCGCTTACGATGGATGACAAGAAAATTTTCTTGGACGATTGAGGTATACAGCTTCGGTTTAAAATTCAGTGGGGCAGTTTAAAAGGTTGGCGGGGAGGATATCTTTTGCTTAACCGTCGTCGCCGCCTCAGATGACGCGGTTGGTGCGACCGCGCATCATTTAAATCTTTCATCTCTCTTTCAACTCTACTACTCTCTGCACGCGAAAGCTATTGTGGCTCAGTATGGGCCAGGGGTAGGCGCGTGCACATTTATTTCCATTATTTCTGCAGTCCCAGCAACAGGGGGCAATTTGTTGACCTAGACTGCGGTGAGGTAAAAGCCTTTAGCATAATTTTGCTGCTTGCGTCGCTGTTGTGTGGTGAAGATGTTGATTGAAGACGACGTTCATTAGCGCGCGCATGCTTGTTTGCTGGAGACTTCATTTAGAGCGTTTCGGAGGCATCCTTCCCGATCGGCGTTCAAGAGACGTCTGGCAACATTTCCTTCGGAGCGATCCTCTCCAACGATGATTGCCTAACTCAGTGATGTCACATGTATTCACAGTAGGCTGAAGCGCTGGTGCAATGTCTCCGGCGCCTTGCACATGCGCAGTGCATTATCGTATATTGTGTTCCCAGTTACAGCATACTACACTAACCACAAACGAACTAATTAACTAATTAACTAGTTACTAATTAACTAATTACGGATTGCAGAACACTTAGATAACTGATTATATTTACCGACAAACTAATTTATTATTCGCTAATTACCGATTAACTAATTAGCTAAAGTTTGAATTCTTGGTTGCTACCAAACCCGACAAAAAGCGTCTTCAGGACGCCGTGAAGATAGTTTTACTGCTAACTGCGGCAGGCCACAACGAATTAGAAATTTTACAACTTCATCTGTGGTGACGACGAGAGCCAGAAAAGGAATGCAACTGTCATTGCCAAGTTCGGCAGCAAACGCGCAGAGCACCTGAGTGAGTGGATGGCCGCTACCTGTTTCGGCAACGCGTCCAAGCTAAAGGTGAGCCAGTAGAGCAGTTTGTCTGAGAACTCAGGAAGATATCTCGATCCTGCAACTTTGGCGCTATGGCAGAGTCGTTCATATGTGGCCAAGCAGCTTTTGGAACAAATAATTCTAATGTATGGCAAACATTTCTGCAGGATAACCAGTTGAGCTTGCTTAAAGCGGAAGAACTCGGCAGGGCTGCGAAAATGACAGCCGTGCAAAACGATATCTGGTCTATTCTGCTCTTTACTCTTCTTTATCCCTTGTTTTACGGCGCCGTTCAAGCGTCCGCCGATATGTGAGACAGGTACTGCGCCATTTTTCTTCCCCAAAAACCGATCTTCGCATTCATTTTTCGAGAGCACAGGCAGATCGACGCCGTCAAAAGCAGCAGCACCCGCAGAAGGGTGGCGAGCAACCTGCAACGTCCAAGTGCCTCAGGTGTGGACGTACACAGGGTCCGCGAATTTGTCCTGCATATCGCAAAACTTACGTGAAATGCCAAGGGCAGAATAATTTTGCTGCACCTTCGAACGTGAATAAGCAAGTGAAGGATGCCAGGAGCAGCGAAGACTGCAAAGCCGAATTTGAAATCCTTGATGCATGTGTCAGCAACATTGGAAGAGCGTGTGACCATGACAGGGTGGTCCGAGCGAAAGTTGCGGACATGACGATAGCGATCAAAGTGGACAGAGAATCGCAAGCGAACATGCTGCCATTTTCAGTTTACAAGAAGGTGCAGCTGAGGATACCCTTTACTTTGAGCAACTGTATCCTACGGGAGGCATCATCAAGCGCTTTAGCTTCATGACCACCAAGGTGACTGTCGGAAACAAGGAGGCAAATATCTATTTCTTCGTCGTGAAGATGGACCGACAGGGCACACTTGGACTGCAAGCGAGCGAATTGCTGGTTCTCACGAACTGTAAACGAGGTGGGAATGAGAGGCAGCAAGGTAGTCCAGGTTCAACAATTTGGTCAAATTTTTTCCTGAAACTGGTTGTATTCAGCAACAATACCGTATGTTTATTCGCGATGACAACAAGCCAGTCGCCCAGACAGCCAGCTGTGTACCCCTTTTCTTGCGGGAGCCTCTTCGTGAACTTGCCCACATGGTCAAAGCCGGTATGATCGTCAAGCATCACCACCCGACGGACTAAGCGAGTCCTCTGCTGATTGTTTAAAAAAATGACAGTAAACGACGATTATGCGTGGACCTAAGAAAAATTAACGAGTCTAAAGCATGCCCATTAGGAGATGATGCGGCGAGAAGATATTGAGGCGAAATCTTCACCACGCTAGGTAAAGTCACATTCACCGTGCGCTAAGGCTGATTTATCGTCGACAGCACTAAAACATACCACACTAAAATATTTCCATGACAAACACGGACACCGGCTGCACGTATACACCGATAGCTCAGTGACCACTTCCAATTCCTCGGGCTACGTAGTCATCCCCGTAAGGACCATATAATAATTAAGCTAAAACATCGCACCAAATTTCATCAATTGGTGCTGAAATTACTGCTACTCGTGTCGCCATTGAGCTCATCAGTGAAGTAACACCCAAGCAGTGGTCTGTAATCACAGATTCAAAGGCAGCCCTCCAAGCTTTACGATCTGCTCTTCATCATGGGTCCCATGAAGAACTTGACGCGGAAATCCTAGAGCTCCACCACAGAGCCATCAACAAAGGGCATGATATTCGCGCGGCAGTTCGCGCGGACGAGGCCACACGAACTGCTCACCATGAGGGCGATTGTGTGTCCATCCCCGTCTCGAGAGCCGAAACAGCGGGTAGGCTTAGACCACTGCCGCGGGACATCACGCTTGCCGCGTCGAATTCAGGCCAATTCTCGCATTTTTGTTTAAAATCCTTGGACCCGGATCTGAAACTTCTGCTTCCATGCGGCCTAACGACGTGAAGCAACTTTGTTGTGGCTTGGGGTAGCTTTCACCAAGCACTACTTGTTCTTAATGGGTATGGCTGACAGCCCTGCATGGGCCATCTGCTGGTGTGATGAGATTATAGCCCACATTCCTTGTGAATGATCTGCCTACAGCGCCGAAAGATAGTCTCTTTGCCGTGCACTGGAGAATGTAGTTCTGCGCCCTCTGACGAAAACGAAGATTCCCGGCCACTGGCCGCGGCGGTCCTCAGCGGTGAAGGCCTCCAAGGCTCCGCTTTTCGAAGAATTCAGGCCTGCAGGATAGGCTGTGGCTTTACTGAACGCTGTGACTTTGCATATTGACTTTAATTTCCTGAAACTGCCTTTTCTCCTTCTTTTTCTCCCCTGACCCCATTTCCCCCGTGCGGGGTAGCAAACCAGCTATTGTTCTAGGTAACTTTCGTGCCTTTCTTCCTTTTATCCTGCTCCTCTTCCTCCTGCTCACCGAGCGCTGCCGGTTGACCTTGAATTGAGCCAGTGGTCGTCTGGCTATAGGTCTCACCAGATGTCCTCCACCATGGTGTCGCACCTCTTCACCTTTGACCTTGACCTCTGGCCTTTCACCTTTAACCTTTCGATTCGCTGGTAGGGGGCTTTAAAATAGAAACGTGACAATAGCGTGAGGTCATGCGATCGAAACTGCCGTTGTGACGTCAGTCTGGGGGGAATATAAGCCAGAGCCATGCGCGTGACTTACGCAGACGCCATTAAGAATTGCGGTGAGGAGTGCACGTATTGCGCTCATTGGGTGACCAAGCTCTCCCGAACAACCATTAAACTGCCTCCTTCCACGGTGGCAGGATATACAGGCAGCATATCCAGTGTGCGGGACTCACTCCATGTTACAAGCGCCAAGCTGCGTCTACATGCCCGGCACACCACAGTTTTCGCTCTCTAATCACGTTCAGCAGTAGTTAAAAGTTAAGCCGCAGGAAATTTTTGAATCTGAACTAGCAAGGCACTTTTCATCATGCGCATTGACGGGAATTCGCGGTTTCAGCAGATTCCAATGCATAATGAAAAGCCAAATTATGCACGTTCGCGACTCCTTTTCGTTGTTATCGACTGCAGACTCGGCCCTGCGGGTTAGAATTCGCCCCAGAAGTGTTTCATAAGGCTCTTATCGTAATTTTCGAGACGCTGCCAGGAGCGCAGAGTGCGTTGATGATGTCATCGTGCGGGGGGCCACAAACACAAGAGTACGATCATCGGCTGCGATCTGTACTGCAAGAAGCTCAGAAAGCTGGTCTAACAATTAATGCACAGAAAAGCAGCATTGGCGTGCGCAAGATCCTTTGTCTTGGCGACATTATTGCTGAGGACGGCATGCGACCGAACCCTACCCTGGTAAACTTGTTAATTCTACCACCGCCAGCTGAGAAGCAAGCAGTGCTGCGCATTGTCTGAAAGTTCAAAATTGAAACTTGGTTTTCGGGGAAACAAATGGCGCAGTATCTGCTCATATATCGGCGGACACCCGAACCTCGCCGTACTTTGGAAGAGACAAAGAATGAACTTAGAGAAGAAAGGAAGAAAAGAGTGCCGTAGTGGAGTGCTCCAGTAATTTCGACCACCTGGAGATCCTTAAAGTTCACGGCTCTGTTAACTGTTTTGCGAAATTCTTACCATCACTTACAGACCAAAAATGACTTCTTCGAGACTTGATCAAGAAAAATTACATCTTCAAATTGACTGAAAGCCAGGCTAAAGATTGCAAACTGGTTTTGCTACAGTCTAAGCAAATATCCTGCAATGGCTATCTTTCACCGTGAAAAGATTTCGAAGATAACATCCTGTGCTACTCAAACTGCAATAGGCACACTCTGTGACAACGGCACGAGGGGTCTTGGATACGCATAGTGTATGCATCACACGTCCTAACCGAAGCGCAACGAAGATGTATATAGAAAAATACGTTATGGCGGTCGTTTTCGGGTGCGAAACGTTCTATCATTTTTGCGAAGAACCATAGGCAAAACCAATGGACTGGTGTGCACCTGAATGACATCGTCTGCAAGCATTTTGGCAGCCTTTTACCGAACGGCTTCTCATTCTACCGGCGAAACAAGGTACAGATGCTGCCAGACTGTTTGTGTGATATCATTAGGGTTGACACGGTACTTGGCGAGCGGAGTGCGGCTGACCTTCGAGCACGTATTGATACAGTCCCCAAAGTGTGCCAAGAGGTCCGAGAGAAGATCCTCCTGAACCGATGGCAGGGCGGATTTATTTCGACTGACTAAAAAACGTCGTGCTGGCCAGCATTTTCTACGGTGGTTCTACGCAGTGTGCACAAATCTGCAACCATGCCAACGTCGTGTCGTGGAGGAAGGCGACAGCTGTGCCTTTGACGAGGGGCTGCTATTTTTTGAGAAACTTGGTCAGAAGGACATGGGTACGGCCATAACCTAGTTAGACGAAACCTTTAGCAACGACAAGTCCCGCTCAAGCAGCAGTAGAGTATGGTCATCCGCCAGATCCTCGTAATCGTGAAATATGTCTTTCCGCACGAGCACGAGGACAATGCACAGTGACGGCACCGTTACGTCATTCCCGGTAAAATAGCAGAACATTGCTGCAGTGGTCTGGAGATCAAAATAGGATAAGGCTTGCTTGGACGATAACGTGACGCGTGCGTTCTGACAGTCAATCACAGCGCCGTTCGCCTGCAGAGAGTCGATCCTCAGAATGAAGTCTCCGGAGCACTTGGGGAGCAAAATTCTCCAACGTACGTGAAACAACGAATGCCAGAATTCCAACTCTAGCCGTGCACTTGCCCAAAGGGGGAATTACGGACCCATCAGCGGTGCGAATGTGGGTGGCCGTCCATGGTGTCAGAACCTCGCAGGGAGTCAGTACCTCCCAGGCGCTCTCTGGGATGCTCCGCGATGGCATGTAGTAGTTTGCTGTTCCCAGGATTCGTCGGGATGGAAACCGCGAACACCCACTTGGCGGTACGGACATACTAGGTAGAGATGACGGGGCTTCCGGCAGTGGCACCAGAGATGCTTCCCTTCCGATGTGCTTCACAAATCCTAAATTCGAGAGCGTGACCCAGCTGTAGCAGGTGCTGTTGCGTATGCGGCGACAAATTACTCACAGGAGACGTCGGGGAACACCGTAGCCAGGTACGACTGCATTACATGTGCCAATGTTGCTGACGGCAGGCGTCGGTGTAATTGGACCGTAGCCAGCCGTGCGACGCAGAGCGGATGCGTACGTGGGTCTGTCATCGAATCGGAGTGGAGCTCCGGGGGCAGGCGGTTGCCTGGGGAACCTGCCGCACCTCGTTCCGGACGACTTCGGTCAGCGTTGCCAGCAGTGTAATCTGGGGCAGACTGCGCAACCTGGGGCAGACGCGGAAGACGCAACCTGAGGCAGTTCCTTCGGGAGAACGGAGCGAATTAATGCGCGCAAGGTGTCGCCACTGCAGCCGCGGCACGACGAAAGGGCTTCGGGAGCCGTGGTGTTGATGTCTCATTTGTATTGGCGGGCCCGTTGTTGGAGCATCGTCTCTATGGTGGTCGCCTTGGTAAGTAGGGGGAGGAAAAACATTTATTCAGAGTATAAATATTGGGTGGGCTCAGAAGGAGAACCTTTTGGTCGCCATCATAATCCGGCCTCTCTCAACCAGTGATTTCTGGTCGAGGGGACTGTGGCTATGAAAGGTTGCCTTCCAGCGCTCAATGCCAGATCGGGATTACTGTCCAAGGCTGACTTTTCTTCACATTTCCAAACTGCGGGAAAGAATGTGCCCACTGCTCCAAGGAAGGGGCGGTGCGAATGGTACGTGCCTGGATACCATTTACTCATAAAGTAGGGATTTGGCACAGTATTAGTTTGTAGCCGCCTGACAATGTGCTCTTTAAATTTGCGACGGGTTTTGAGAGGAAGATTATATTTCCTTCTTATGATCTTATAGTACTTCGTAATTTCTCCGTAGCTTAGTAAGAGCGAGGGGTTCTTAACTGTGTCAGAGAGAGGCTGCATGCCAGATGCTCGGAAGAGGAGAGCTTTAGCAGCTGTGTTGGCCTCCTCATTGCCCGTCGTTGGGAGGTTCCCTGGCGTCCAGAAGATCTTGACGTTGGAAGGATCAGACGTTTCCAAAATTTCCAAACACGGAGCACCAACCAATTGCCTCACGCAAGTACCTCAGAGGTCGCCGTGTTAAGAAATTCCGCAACAATGTGGAGTGGGCTTCGCGCGAGGCCCACGAGCTGCTCCTCCTTAACACCAAGCATGCGATAGCAATTTTACTTCTCCTTCGTAATATTGTCGTCGGCGCGCTTAAAGAGACGGGGCATGTCTTCAATATACATGCGCGCACTTTCGTTCTTACGCTGGTTTCATGAGCGCAGCGCAGATTCAGCCTTCTCCCGGCGATCAGCGTTAGGAAATGTGGCCGAGAGATTCCGACAAAACGTCTTCCAAGTGGAGTCCTTGCAGACTGCAGACTCTCTACAGCAAAGTAATGTGCTTTCGTTCGTTGCTGCAGCCGCCGCAGCGGGCTCAAAGGTGTTCAGCCAATCGTTAGCGTCTTCAAACACGTCGCCGTGAGAACATGGCCGTGTTTGCGTTAGGTGGCAAAGGATCGGCGCCAGGTGCCTGGTGTAAGTGGCTGCTGCAGTTGGACTCGATGGTCTAGACTGGATCAGCGCCGGGGACCTGGTGTCAGATGCCATGATAATAGGACTTGGCGTTTGTCCGTTGCCGTTGTGGGCTTGGGAAGGGCACCAAAATCAAGCGACCCTCCACAGAGACGGCGGCTCGGTCGCTCGTGAACCGTTGTGAATTCCATAAGGATGCTGTGTGGAGTGCGCAGGTTGCGAAACGTACCCAGCACTTCTCCAACGAACTATAGCGTGCAACGCAAAGGAGAACCACCGTATTTTCGCAGCAGGTCAGCGACCTTTATGAGTTTTCACGAGTGCGGCCCTTTATTATAACGGCGGACATATACTGGGTTTAGCGAGCTGCGATTCTTTCGAACAAAACAAATAGTGCCGTACGATAATGTGTATCATTATGAAGAATTATAAGCATACTAACCTCAATCTCATCACGGTGTGAGACACGTTTTGAATTTACGGTCAATTCAAGCCTGTATAAATTGAAAAACTTTATCTTCTGCTCCTTTTTGTCACGTTCTTTACACAGAAAGGAGTTATAAAAGAAAATATCATTGATCACGATGATGATGCTGTTCTCCAAGATGGCGCTGTAAGGCATCGCCTTAGCGCCAGGGAAAATCCTGCAGAAAAGAATTACCATGGAGATGATTTAGGTGAGCCGTATCTATTACCATATACAAATATAGTTTGTTTCTTTTCTCAAACAGCGTATTTGCTGTACTGGCTTGAAGGAAGCTAATTCTGCACTCCGTTTCTTGCTACAGTGTTGAAATGATTGCGCACAAATGGTAGTTTTTAACGAATGCATATAACTTTGCCATTTGTTCAGTGGGGGGCTTAGCGCACCAGTCCCGTGTTCTGAAAGAGCGAATGCTGAGGTCACTAAAATTCAAATTTAAGTAACCCAATTTCTTTCTAAATCTGCGATTTCAAGACCTTTTTATTAGTTAGACGCAGAAAAGCGCATTTTCAGTGCGGTGCAAGTAATTGCCTTATTCAGGGTTTCTTGGTGCTAATGAGGATGTTGTAACACTGAACGCATGAGGAGAAAAAAGAGGATTTTAAAGCGGGCGGGATAGAGCGGGAGATATTTGGGTAACGTCATGCTAGAAAGCGGCTGCAATTGAGCAACGAAAACTCCCGAGGCCCAAACCTAACTCAGCAACCAGGTACTGCTTAGCTCCTATTTACCCAGCAACAGGGGCGCACATACGAACTGACCGCGCGTCACTAAGAAAGGAATCACGACGACTTACACTGATTGTGCACTTTGTAGCTTTACATGTTTGTCGTTTGTGAGAAGGCTTTTGACGTATCAATTTAGCTCTTTTTGAAATAATCGCCCAACGCTACGATAGCGCGTCCACACTACAATGAAGGCGCCTGGAAGCATGAAATCGAAACTCCGACTTCACACGGACGGTATAATTCCATTGCCGCTGGTGCTTTTAAACATAGCTGCCAATGCTGTTTCTACTGCATGAATGGCAATAATTTCCCTAACTTCGTACAAGTTGAAAAGTGAAGGTGAGGAGGCGGAAAAAGTGACACGGAGGAAAGATGAAGCTCGAGGGGAGTAGCCTCGTGGCACACAGGGTGCCATGGCTTGGATATCTGTAATCCCGCAAATGGCGCTGGTGGGTTCTGATATAACAATGGCAGGGTGAGGTTTGTGTCGGGGACAACCGGGGCCTTAACTGCTAAAAATTATTTCTGTTTTAATTCGTTTTCGGCAGGGCAGAAATTAAAACAAAAGCAACAGATGGTGTGAAAGAAAGCGATCAATCGCTGGCACAGCCGGCCATGTCCCGGCACCGCCACTACACACGCTACTATTGACGCATATACTCAGAGAGAACCGCAGACACTATGCTCCACAAATACTTCGCACAACCACTGCATATTCTATTCTCAGATGTTGCATTACTATCTCGAAAACTCATCAGGGATTTCAATGCGCTCTGAAGCTTGCATGGCTATTCGCCAGCGTTGGCACCGGAATTCCTGCGCGACACGAGTGCGGCTGCGATTATTCTACAGCATGACATCGCGGGCATGACCAGATCATAAGCCGCGTGACGTCTTCTTTAACGGCCTATGTCAGAGCGAATTGTGGCTAATGACAGAGATGTAAGCGAACATTTGAGGATATGAATAGTAGACTAGTTTTGCCACATCTTTTGTCACATCTTCTGTATAGTTGAGCAACAATGAAGATTTGGCAGGCCAGTGGTAAGGCAGTAGCGGTTACAGCGGTCAATTTAATGGGCATTTTCTGCTCAATTGATATGTGCCGTGTTCATTCTTTCATATTTATATTCGCATCGAACAGAATGTTGATAACAGAGAAGAATTTCCATCGAAAATTCGCGGTTAAGAAGGTTTTCGGGGAAAATGAAAGTGCATTTTCTGTCAGAATAACAACCTGTTGCTCTCGGTGGAACGGGGCTCTTAGATCCGTTGTCCTATGTTTGTTTTTGAGCAAGGTTCATTGGCGTTGACGTTCGACTGAAATTTAGCATGTGATAACGTTTGTCAGAGTAAGACAAAAATCAGTCGGAAGCATTTTTCTCCGGCCTCCAATGCGAGCTTTCTTTATCAGACATGAACAGCACACTAAAGCGAGAGAGTAACATACGAATTTTGCTTCTTGTAGCATACACCAGCGAAGCAAGTGAGCGGTTCCTTGGTCGTTTTCAAGAAAGACGCGACATTGCGATGAGCGAACGCTCTTTCGAGTCTAAAGGTGAGATTGTGCTTTCCTTGCATCCGTTAAAGGAAACAACTGTGCGAAGGCACTTATAACGGTAGAGCGCAATAACATAACACGGATTTGGTGCGGTGCAGTTTTCGCCACAGAGCTACGTAAATAAATTTTTGGCGTCATCTAGCTTGGAATTGAAGTGTGACATGGAACCACACTGGTCTCCGTGAAACTCGTTATTTTCACAAAAAGACAAGAGTGGACCAGATTTAATCGTAGCGCGAAAATTTAACGTTGTTTAACGAAGCCGACTGCTCGACATGCAGTTTCAATAACCGGTTCCCTGTTGTGCCTAAGGCAAACATTTTGTAAGAGCTTTAACTGTCGTAATAAAATAAAACGAAGCGGAAATCATATTCATTCATGATTTTACGAAACACTTTGTTGAGTCAAATACACAATAATTTAAGATCTTTTTGAGAGAATAATTAAAAATATTTGAGAGAAATAAAAGTTACACAAATGAAATTTGAATTGATCTTTGACAATGTCGGTTCCCCCGCGCTCAATCCATCATCTGAATCATGCTATCTTTCCAGCTTTAACAATTTGCCTAACTGTGCCCACTACAGGAAAAATATGTCTAGGAGATTCCTCCACTTAAATCGGTCCTGTGCGAGATCACAGGTTATCTTGCCTTTGCATTACATGTCATGCTCATGCACATTTAGTCTTCTTAATTACGGCTAAGATGTCCTATACTGCCATACAAACAGACGAATACACCTACACTCAGCGGCTAAGTCTTTCGGGGGTATTTATGTGCAGCGTAACTGAGCTTTAACAGTGTTCACCAGCGGTTCAGTCGTCCATAGCGGTGTACACAGTACGCCCTCTATAAGTGCGAGCGCCACGTAGGAACGTCACCGAACGGTTAGGCTGAAAGCTGCGCAAGCGCACCATCATGCTGCCTATGGCATCAAGACTTCAAGAATCGAGTGCCTCGTTACCTGCTCAGCACATTTTTGAAGGGAAGATTTTGAGACTACTACTTGATCCAGACGCTCTTGTCATTGCGTCAGATAATAGGCACGGAGGTGCACTCACACATTACACTAGCCATATCTTTCCGATAGCTATTGCGCAGTTCTTTCAAGCACCACTTAATGCCTTAAGTGAGCTCTTGGTGGCACATAAATATATCTGTCATTAAAAACTGAAAACTTTCTTTTTTACAAAAATGTCCATAATCAACATTATGACTGTATAAAATCCTGGCACTGCTTATTGCCATAGATCTCCCTGCCGAAGAACACGTTCCTGAAAGGAAGCACTAGCGTGTTACCACAGTGAAAAAGGCGTCCAGTGGCTCTCAACGCAGATGCTGGTGTTATACGAAAACAATATCTGGGACTTATTAAAAGAGCTTAACTACTCAGCACAAGCGACATCGATGAGGCCTTTGGAAAGCTCTGTGAAAATACACCTCGTATGCACTCCTATTTTTTACTGGCCTAGAAAAATGTTCTCAACAACAGAGAAGACTGCAGTACGCTGCGAACATTTTTTTACTAAGCAGCAAGCCAATATAGCTGCAGGTTATTTTATACATCTTGATTGCAGAATATGTAACAAACCTACAGTCGCTTCCCCAAATATTGCTTTCTCACGGAACCCGTAAGCATGCTTGATAAACGGACATGTACGAACCTGTTAACTCAAAGCAGAGTTAGCGTAAAATGAAGGACAGTGAGTGTACTCACGTTCTGTAATTTCCGAGTGAGCTGGTAGATTGTCATCGCTGTGGCGCTTTCCGTCTGCTTAGTAAATGTACGTGCAATCAGTAAAGGAAATCGCAACTGGAAAACTATGTTTTGGATTCTAAATGTTCCAGATTCTGTTATGTAAGTTAACCTCCTTTATTTTATTTTATAACTTGATGTAATGAGGCTACCCTAGCAGTACTGTTGAAGGAACTAGCGGATATGAAATGGAATGTCACAGGGCTTAGTGAAGATAGGAGGACAAGTGAGTCATATACTATACTGAAGGTGGGGCACATATTGTGATATCGCTGATTAACGGATAGACGAAAAGTAGGTGCGGGATTCCTCATTAATAAGGATATAGCTGGCAACATAGAGGAGTTTTATAGTATTAATGAGATGATGGTAGCTATCGTAATTCCGTCCAATGGGAGGTATAGGTTGAAGGTGGTGCAAGCCTACGCGCCTGCATCCAGCCATGATGACCAAACTGCTGAAAGTTTCTCTGAAGACGTGTAATTGGCAACGAAAAAAGTAAATTCACAGTACACTGTTCTGATAGGCGACTTCAATGTGAAGGTTTGCGAGAAGCAGGCTGGCGACCAGGTAGTAGGCGACTATGGGATATGTTATAGGAATAGCAGGAGATAGGTATTAATAGAGTCCGCAGATAGAAATCATTTACGGACGATGACTACCTTCTTCCGCAAACGAGATAGCAGGAAGTGGACCAGGAAGAGCTCTTTTGGGGAGACTAAAAATGAAATGAACTTCATGCAGTGCACTCAACCTGGCATTGTGCAATATGTGGAGGTCGTCGGAAAGGCGCGCTGTGGCGAGCACAGTATGATAAGGCCTCGATTTAGCGTCCATTTGCTGAGGGGACGGAAGAAACTAGTGAAGCGGAAGCCCGGTAACGAAATAGCTGTAAGAAGGAAAGCAGAGGAATTCAGTACTGCGCTACATAACATATATTCGGCTTTAACTGAGGAGGACTATCTTAATGTTCAAACAGTAAACGATAACCTCAAATCCATCATTATGGAGTGCGTCGTAGAAGTAGGCAACAGGCTTATTGTACAGAATTCCGTCAAGAAATCGCAGGAGACGAAAGATATGATTAAGAACAGCAAAGCATGAGGGCATCTAACCCTACAGACAGAACAGATGTTTCAGAGCGATCGAAGTTAATAAATAGGTGGAAGGTAGCTGACATAAGCAAGTTTGATATCAAGAAAATCGAGCAGGCTCTAAAGAACGGAGGTTCAATAAAGGCGGTGAACAGGACGCTAGGCATAGGAAAAACTGGATTTTATCTGTTAACAGAGAAGGAGGGCCATGTCATTAGCAATAAGGATCAGAAAGTTAAAATATCTTAGAGTTCTACACAAATATATACAGAAGCCAATAAAATCAGAACGCTAATGAGATAGACTTTAGCGCATAGCAATGCGTCATACCGTCAATAACGAAATAGGAAGCAAAGAAAAGCTTAAGAGAAATACAAAGGGGTAAAGTAGCTAGTGAAGATCAAGCAACAGCAGATCTGTTGAAGGACGGAGGGGAGATTGTGCTAGAAAAAAAACTAGCCAGCCTGTATATGTAATGCCTTATGACCTCGACCATAGCAGCAGCTTGGAAGAACGCTAAACGTATTTTATTCATAAGAAAAGAGACGCCAAGTATTTGAAAAATTACAGGTCGATCAGCTTGCTCTGCGTTGCCTTCAAGGTATTTACTACGGTAATCGCTAATAGAGTCAGGGCAATTTTCGACTTCAATAAACCAAATTATCAGCTAGGCTTTTATTAAGGATATTTCACAATAGATCTCACTCAAGCTCTCTATCAGGTGATAGATAAATGCGCATAATATCACGAACCCCTATACCAGGTGTTACATGGAAGACTTTAAATAATATTCAAAAGATAGGTTTTTGGAGTAAAAATATGGCTTTTGCGTCATATTATTACCAGTGTTGGTGGATAGCGGAAAGGAGGTGAGTTTTCTTAAGCAGTAAGTTGGTTAACTAATTTTTAACAATTAACTTTTAAACTAATAAAGTTAGGTACTTACCTACAACACGAGGTTTGTAGTCGGTATTCTTTTCCTCCTTTCAGCCCCCTAATTCCTCTTCCCCAGTGCAGGGTAACCAACCGGAACCTCTTTCTGGTTAACATTCCTGCCTTTCCTTCCTCATCTTTTTCTATCTATCTGTAGTCGACCGTTAGTATCAGTTTTTAGAATTTGAAAAAAGCGAGTACCCTTGGCGCTGTGGCTCGACAAATTTTGGGTCTTTTTTATTATTTACATGCACTGAAAGGTTGCTGTGCCTGGAGGTTTTTCGAAAGCACATGTATTCTGGCATGATATTTAGAAATTTAGTCGAGCCATAGCACCCAGGATAATCACATTTTCAAAATTATATAGACAGGTATCGACTATACTAATGACTGGCGATAAATATCTGACTGCACCCAGTGGCCTAGCTGCTATAGATAAAGAATTAATTATCAGAAATTAGTTAACCAGCACAGTAGTTAAGAAAGTTCAAATCGTTCTCGGTTTCCACAGTCATTGTTAATACTATACCACAAAAGTCGTACTTTAAACCCAGGAAACCTATTTTTGAAAAGTACTTAGTCTTCCCAGTAACACCTTATATATAGCCTTCATTGAATACGAGAAAGCGTTTAGCTGAGTTGAAACCACAGCAGTCATGCAGGAATTGCGGCATCGGTGTGTAAAATAGACTGACGTCAAAATACTGGAAGACATCCACAGCAACCGCAGAGATACCATAGTCAGCCATAAAGACAGAAATAAAATTCCAAAAAGGAACGCGTCAACGGGAACAGTTGGGGACAATAGTTAATAGAGAATGCCTAAACAATCTGCAAATCGCTGACGATATCGTCTTGCTGAGTCACTCAGGAGATGAATTGAAAAGCATGATCAATGAGTTAGGCAGAGAGAGCAGAACGGTGGGTCTAAAAACTAACATGCTGGAAACCAAAGTAATGTTCAACAGTGAAACAAGAGAACAGCAGTTCACAACTGGTCGCGAGGTACTCGAAGTGGTAAAGGAATACATCTACTTAGGGCAGGTAGTGACAGCTGATCCGGATCATGAGAGGGAAATAACCAGAAGGATAAGAATGGGGTGGAGTGCATATGGCAGTCTCTCAGATATGAATGACAGTTGACATATATCATTCAAGATAAAAGTAAACAGCAGCTGTATGTTACCGGTACTCACCTACGGGACAGAAACGTGGGTGCTAACGAAAAGGGTTCAGTTCAGTTGAGTCAAATTTATTACCTTAAAGGCCCCCTTGTTCCGGGGTTGTTATATAAGGGGAGGTATTTTGATGAAAGTGAGCAAAAAAAAAGCGAATTTTATTTAGCACTGAAGGTGATCGGTTGCATGTTCTTGAAATGTACACTATGAAGCGATGTTGCCGACGTCACGGGGCAGGCCGCTGCCGTCCTTTCCTACTAGAAAGGAGAATGAAGCAGAAAAGGTGGCAGTACGCGCTGCCGGCCGGGGAAATTGCAGGGGATGACTGGGGCGGTGAGGTATGAGTGCTGCAGCTGTGTTATACGGCGATCGAATGAGTGATAATAGAAAAAAAATGACCAGGCTTAGCTTGGTTAAGCCAAGAATGCGTTGCATATCTCGATGGAGTTCCGTGCTGCTCCGTTGACTCGATAGGCTATTGACTCGATCGCCATTGAAACTGCCCGTGTAGCAGCGCTCGATCGCCTTTGAGTCGATAGACTATCGGTTCGAGGGCCCTCGAAATGCCCGTGTGACAGGGGTATAAGACAGTCCCGGCGAAGGACCGCAGCTCTTTTACACATATGCCGTGACGTCAATCATAGCGCAGCGCCCTTAGCGGGAGGAGCGGGAGTCAGATGGTCGCTGCGGCCGCGCGCTACCGCGCCAGTTGGGCCCCAGCTTTTCCTCCGTGATGTCACGCGTCGGCGCAGCGCCCCTAGCGGGAGGAGCGGGAGTCAGGTCGTGGCTGCGGCCGCGCGCGACCGCGCGAGTTGTGGCCCAGCTTTTCCTCCGGCTGTCGTGACGTCACGTCACGTGGTTTGGTGGCTGCCCGGCCGCGCCCAAGGGCTGAACTGAGCGATTGCAATATGCAACGCATAAAAATTGTGATGAATGGTCAGACTTGCAAAGCGACGACTGAGCGAAAGGGGTGGCAGTCCCGATAACGCTTTCAACGAAGAAATGCTGACGTCATACGAGTATGAAGAGTGCATTAATCGAGTGGCACACTTTTGGACAGCTTCATTTCCATTAATTTCAATTAGTGTGGGCTCTATATTGCAGAGGCGTATTCGAATTTTGGTCTGATAAGCGATTTAGATGCGAGTAATTTTATTAGTCCAAGGGCAAGGCGGAGACGGCACGTGGGAAAACTGTTTTACTCGATGCTGAAATGCGGTTGCCAATATGGGCGCGCCAAGATAAATCGGAAGACAAGGTGGCTTGTAGCTATTCATAAGATGTCAATAATTCAAATGGGGTGTTTGAAATGAACTATTTGAAGCGTTTTGGGCCGTGGAAACGAGAGAAGGATAAGACTTTACATTTATTAGGATTGAGGGGCATTAGCCACTTGTTACTCCAAATAAGTACGCTGTTAAGGTCTGTCTGAAGACTAAAAATATGACAAGTTATGAATAGTACGATAAAAAACACAGTCGTCAGCGGACATTCGAATAATGCCGGAACCATGGTCAGGTCAGTCATTAATACATATTAAGAAGAGTAAGGGACCAAGTACAGATCCTTGCGGAACGCCTGATGTAATCGATGATGTTAGATAGCTGGCAGTTAGGAAAGACTGATGAGAACGATTAGTGAAGAACTGCTCAATTCATTGTAGTATATTAGGATGTAAGTTCAGCAGTGCAAGTTTTACTAATAAACAAAGGTGAGGAATTTTATCAAAAGCTTTCGAAAAATGAAGAGAGATGGAATCAGTCCGTATGTTACGGTCAAGGTTATTGTGCAAGTCGTGGAGGAACAGCGCTAATTGGGTTTAGCAAGACATGCCCTTATGAAGCTCATGTTGCGAAGAATGGAAGAAATCACTTGATTCTAATAACTTTTGATTTGAGAGTAGATGACAAGTTTCATGAATTTGCAGGCTACGCTAGTTAATGAAATGGCGCGATAATTCAGGTGTGAGTCACTCTTACCTGATTTGTAGACTGGAACGACCTTCCGCATTTTCCAATGATCTGCAATATTCCCTAAAGAGAGCGACTGCGAAAAAATCAAAGATAATAGGCTGCACATGTTGAAATCACATTTTTCACCAGTTATGTATAAATCAAGTTGATAACAGCTGATGATGAGAGTTTCATGTTATCAATTATGGAAGCGACGCCATCTGCGAAAAATGAAATAGCTGGCAAGATGGCTTCTGTGTTGAACGAGGGTAACTGTCAAGGCGTATCAGATTCACTAGTTAAAGGAAATGAAAATGCGATGTTAAATATAGCTGCGCTTTCATGGCCAGCAAGCGCTCGTGCGAAGCGTTAGTCAAGTCAAGGATAGCGCAACCAGCCATCGAAAGAAAATTGATAGCTGTGACTTTAAAGAGTTCGAAAGTAGGCATAGTGCCTGAGAGAACAAACACCGGTTAATGACACCTAGTCGACATTGAGAAAAAGAAATGGGCTTGGGCAGGGCATGTAATGCGAAGGCAAAATAACCGCTGGTCCTTATGAGTAACGGAGTGGTTTCCAAGAGAAGGCAAGCCTAGCAGGTGGAGGCAGCAGGTTAGGAGGGCGGATGGGATTACGAAGATTGCGGGCATACAGCGGGAGCAGCTGGCAAAAGACAGGGAAATCGGAGAGATATGGGAGTTTTTGCCCTGCAGTGGGCGAGTTGAGACTGATTATGATGATGATTTTATTTCAGCCCTAGGACTTTGTTGGTTGCCACGGCTGGCCTCAGGAATCAAGCAAAGTACATAGATAAATTAGCTAATTACCTAAAATGTTAAAAACTATCTTACTTTTTCTTTAAGTAGGAATATTGTAGCTCATCCTGGAAATAGCCTAGACAAGAAAAAAGTTTCGCAAAAACTTTAGGTCGCTGCGATGCGCAGAAAAGTCAGAATGTAGGCGGCTTCACATCGTAACAGCATGCAGCGGGCGCGTCAGAATAGAATCTTTCTTTATTGCGCTGCGGACTGCGGACGTCAAAAGACACCCAGGCAGGCGGGCTGGCATCACGGCGGTCAGCTTCGTTTTGCGATCTCGCGGATTGCACGACGTCGGAACCCCATGGACTTAATCTTTGCGACCGCAATCCAGGACCATAGTGACTGAGGGTCCATTATTATATTTTTTTTCAGCGCCAGAAAGAAAGGCTCACGTGATTTTCCACTTCCGAGTGCACGACTAGAAAAGCTGCTTTTGCTTCAGCAGAACGTCTTATTCGCTGAAGTGTGCACAAGCACATTTAAGTATATTTATCTTTCACGACACCCTCATTGAGAATAAAGCTGAGCACTAAGCTCTTTGGTGAGCTTATATATATTACTTACCTCTGTTGCGCACACCTAAAGGAATTGTAAGTTTGATTTTTTTTTTCAAGATTCCTCTTTTCATAGAGGCATAATAAATACGAAACCTCTAAATTACGGAGCTTGCCGCTGAAGTTTAGGGACTAGATGAAGTTCAAATAACCTATTAAGGGGCTCAGAAAAAGTTGTTGAAAGCGGATCTAAAGTTTAATGGCTGACTAATTTCTCTACTGGTTTCTGGTTCAATAACCACTTACTAAAATATACATGCCCATTTGAAAAATCTGTACCGCCACTTTTTTAAGGGAACGTCTCGATGATTGTTGATCGGCAATCTGCAGTTGAATTTCTGCAAGGAACAAGCACCTGGCACTCAAAATTCATTCGCTAAAAAAGAGTCGATTGTTTTGCTTTCAAAATTACAATTTATTGACCGCCATGCAAGCTGAGAAGAGGTGCAAGAAACACAGAGAACTGCAATAAATTCTCGAAATTCTACCGCTACATTGCAACGCACACCATGTTTCTCTCGCGCACAGAATAAAATATCCGCCTCACCAATACAGGCTCCACTGCAGCGAATTATATGGTAGTGCTCGGCTTGAGGCCTTCTGCACAGGTGACCGCGTCAATGAAAACCTCATTTTTGTTTGGTTTATGGTTTATGGGGGTTTAAAGTCCAAAAGCGACTCAGGCTATAAGAGACGCCGTAGCGAAGGGCTCCGGAAATTTCGACTACCTGAGGTTCTTACATGCACTGACATCGCACAGTACACGGGCCTCTAGAACTTTGCCTCCATCGAAATTCGACAGCCGCGGCCGGGATCGAACCCGCATCTTTTGGGCCGGCAGCCGAGCGCCATAACCACTCAGCCACCGCGGCGGCTCATTTTTGTGTGTCCCAATAGAATGGCGTCTAAGGGGGGGGGGGGGATCAGGTCTGACCACCTTGGGGCGTATAGAGCGGTGTCGTTGCACCAGATCCATTTCAGTCGAAGGTATTCATTGAGATGATTCATGACATGTGCGGTAGAATGCTTTGTAGCTCCATCACGCTCGAGCCACGCTTCTCAGAGCATTATAAAACACAGGTCTCCAATGAAGTCTTTCTCTTCTCCTTCCGGAATTAATGCCTGGAAGAGCGCAATGCATTGTTTAGGAAATTCTGGCTTTTAGCTTTCCAAAGAGAAACAAACACTCCGGATGTACTCTGCAATGAACATGCTCTTTTGGCCTCTTTGCTGATCGCACAGAACCCGTAGAAGCAGTTTCCTTAAAGATATCAATCACCAATGATCTCTCCGCTGAAGGGTGGCTCTCCGGTGCCTGGCAGCAGAGATCTCGATGCTAGCCGCAGGTTCTACTTCATTTCTGAATATGCGAAAACGATGTCTACTTTTCTTCGGTCGCTATACTTCCTTCACTCTGCAACGCCTTTTCGAACGATGTTGTCACACGTCGCAGGTGAGAATGGCATGAGCCCTTTTTTTTTGCACTCCAAGAAACGAAAAAGACCACGTAGTAGCTTTGAGGTCTGATCGCAATCGCGATGACAATGCGCGTTTGCTTCCAACGCGGGGGCAATCTGTGTGTCAGTCGATCTAAGTTAGTTTAGCAGCATTACCAGCTAGCCGCCCCTGTGGATCAAATATCACGTCGGCAGTGTTACGCAAAGCTCACACCGGTGTGATCCAGTTAAGAGACATGCGCAGCCGCTGTTTTCTGGAGTAACGCCGCCTACAATAACGGCGGTTTTCTTTTTGTATCAACCAGCATATTTTTTTGTCGGCTAATGTGTCTTGACAACAAGCAGCAGTTGTGCAGATGCAATCTTCCCCTAAAACCAGAAAAGAGGAAAGTTTCATCTCATGTGAGAGGGGCTAGACGCGCCATATGTAAGGAGAGTTAATTCATCCACACCGAAGCAGTGGGACTCTGAGTTTTTCAGCTCACAGCTCTCATATGACGTAGAGCTGATTACTACATCCCGCCGGACAGCTGAGGCTCCTGAATATTCACAAGCCCCCCACCCTCCCCCTCCTATCTGCTTCCGTGAACTTTTATTATTTTTTTTATTTAGATATACTGTCAATCCCCAGTGGGATTGTCCTAGGAAAGAAGTTTCTGACTCATTCGTTTTATAGCAGCTCACATTTTCCTCCACATCTGCATATCTGATTTTCAGTCCGCGTGAGCACTTCTTCATGGCCGTGAAATAAGCTCTGTTAAGCTTAGATCTCTCACCTTTCTCCCGCGCATACGTCTACAGTCTGAAAATCGGTGCTAGAATTTTGTAAACAATGCTGAAAACTGTGTAAGGCAACCACAAAAAGTTCCTTACGTCATACAAAACTTGACATCGCGTGGACCTCTCGCAGCAGCAGCAGTTAATCGCTTCCAAACAATGACAAAGATGGTGGCGTACAGAGCGGGTACTCAGCCTTTCATGCAAGTTTGCTGTATTGCAATCATTTTGCATATTTTGCAAAATTCCAAAATAAGACCCTGCCTATACAACTGCGTTATGACCTGTGAAGGACGTATGCAAAGAACTCAGAGCACTAGTTCCTGCGGCCTCCGATTAGGACTTCCCTCCGACAGGTGGTGAGCGAATAGCCACAACCAGTTGTTATTGAATATTAATGAATCGATAAGCCACATCAAAATACATGTGTACATAATGCGCCATCTTTACAAAATGGGTACGGATGACGAAATAAATTTACCTCTGATTACCCCAGGTTTCCTCAAAGTCACTGTCCGAACCAGTGTGCTTATGAGTCAAGAATACATCGTAGGATTCAAGAGGTCCAATTATAGTGCAGTCGCTACTGTCATCGACTACGTAGCAGTGTTTTTTGCTTCGGTAAGTTTATCAATAATGTTTAAAGATATTTTGCCTAGCACTCATAAAGATTCTCTTTGACAAGTTGATGCCTTGTTGAGAGTTCTAAGCTTCAATTCTGTAACCCGTTTGTAAGTTCACGGGCTATTTCAGGTAATAGTTCTCTTAATTTCAGTCTCGCGGAATAATAGATTTGTCGTTCACTTAAGTACTTAGCCTCGAAGACGTCCATGAACGTATATTTCTTTTTTATTTAAAATATTTCTTAGCTTGAGAATTCAAAAATATTTTTATTGCTCAAAATATTTTCCTCAGCTGTGACTCGCAAGCCGTTCATTATGTAACAACGCTAAGCATATGCACTCCCTGTACTGTGTTGACTTCGACGCTAATATCACGTTTTTCGCCAGTCTTAGCGGCGGTTTTCTCATGACCGTGCTTAAACTGTGTGTTTTTCTCGTGGAATGACACGTGGTCAACACCGGCTAGACTTTCAACAGCATCTTTACAACACTGGCAAATTTTCCCGAACGCACACATCACAACTCTTGCTTAGGAATTCTTTACAGCCTCTCTAACGTACGCTAGCAGTTAGAAATCTTTGCACAATAAACATTCACAAGTACAGTGACAAAAGCGGTGCCCTGTAGGCAGCACACTTCGCATATATATGTGGATGAATGAAGCGCGGACGTTATGGAACAAAGGGACACCACAGGTGTGAAGCACTAAGAGATATCTGGAAAAGTATAATGGCGCCCATGCTGATCTTTAATGTACTGAATTTATTTCGAGGGCTTAAGCTCAGTCAGGCCTAGAAATAAGGAAGAGAGCTTTTAATAGATTCGTAATAGGTGCTCGCGCGAAAAGCACAAACGGAGCACTAATCAACGACATGGACTGGACATCATTTCAAGCAGGTGATATTCGGAGTGATAATGTTCTATGAAGAGTGCCTGAAGAAATTCCAATGATGCAGAAGGAGCGCTAAAAGGACAGTGGTACAAGAAGCCAGTACTAACCAGAAAGTATGTAGAGCGCAGAACGAACACCAAAACATTTACACAGGTAAAAAATGCAGACAGTGAGAGTTACAGTATTGCAATGTAAACGAAGCAGCTTTATGCCTGTATTAAAGTAGCAAAAACAAAAAAAAGGAATCATTCTACAAAAAGTACAGAAAGAGGGCCTACTCTTTTAGGCTATATTAGAGTGTCTTTCAATGCGAAACTAACAAGAGAAAATTCATCAAGATGATGCCACGTTTAGCTGCAGGAAGTTTGCACAAAAAGGTGCACGTATTTTACTAGAATCTGGCAGTGCCCATACAAATGTCAGTATGGACCCACTCAATCTTTCTATAGTATTACGATTTAGACATAGCAAAAGTAAAGTGAATGAACCTGTGGTATGCGTTAGAAAAGAGCGATTGGAAAATTTCTCGCTAAAACGCAATACAGTGAAGTAAGGGTACAAGTTCACCTTTAAAAATTAATTAAAGATAAAAATCCGGAAAGATATAATCAGGGACAAAATGTTGAAGTTTTCAAACGTACAGTCATCCTTGAAAAACTTATTTCGAGCAATGTAAATGAGATGTAATTTTGAAATTGGTGGCACCTGCAACCAGCCATAACAAATAGTGCTTCTTTTTCTACGCAGGTTAACAACTTTTTAGAAAAGTTTGACAAAAAGACCCTGGACTTGCAGCTTTCTGTGACCTCCCTTGTGCTATTGACGGTTAGTACTATATTTTAAAACTGGTGTAAATCTACTTCGGTTTTGATTGTCAACAAACACTAGTACTAGTGTACCATACGTCGTGCTGATAATTCACTGACATATATTGGTCCTGCGTTCCCAGCTTAGGACACTTGGTATATGCACTAAGGTATTTGACGGGGAAACTCTGTTCATTTCCACGGCTAATGCGGTGCGTTTCTTGAATAATTTGCCTAATGAACACGTTTGAACAGCAGAAGTTGTACACTTCTGTATTTGCCTGCTTCGAAGGGCAATGGCCGCTGTGTGCTATATGTTCAGAAAGCTACCAAGCAAGAAGAATTAGCGTAAGGAAGTTTGAGAATTAAGCGTCCCCAAGCAGCACAGGTAATTGACCCAACATTGGAACCGTACTGGTAAAGGCCGACCCTAGAAAGGGCCAGGATGGAACCGTCCAGTTGCAATATTGGGTCGATTACCTGAGGTGATAGGGTCGCGACTGCTGCGCATCTTGCGTGAAAAAAATGGCGCCGCCTATGGAAACCAAAGTCGCCCGCTTTGGAACGGATGCGCTGCGGATATAGTTCTTGCCTGCTGGTAATCTTAGCTTCCGTTCTAGTCGAAGTTGCTTTGGTGGCAATGCTTAACGCTATACATGACGTTTTCTCGCTTATATGCTGATTCAGGCTGTTTAAGGCGCAATGAAGCCTGCAATCGTGATCACGGCGTAAAGAAGAGAGGTGGTGCGACGGCGCGGCAGTGCTGTGGCGATAGAGCGGCCACTTAGTTTGACTGGAAGTGAGTGCCACCAACAGAGCCCACGCGTATTGCGGGGCTGTCAACTGTGCCAACACTGCTGGCACTGTGATGGAGCAACCGTACACGCTCGGGCAAATTGGCGAGCTACGACTGCATTCACTGACCCCACGGTTGATACGTGCCTGTTTTTTTTTGCTTAACCGAACAATTTTGAGTGGGTAGAATGTCTCACACAATTCAATGCATTAGTAATTTCATTTTGAACAGCGGAGAGATGCGTCGTCTGCTGAGCATACGTCGCGTGGCGCTAGCGCCCTCGACGTTACAAAGTGGGAACCAGAGGCGCACGCAGTGATTTATTGCTTTGTCTGGCTGACTAAAGAGACTTTTTATGACGCAATGCTGTTGACAGCACAGCGTGAGTTGCTGAATGGGGTAATATGAAGGCTAGGAACGTCTACCGCCTTCGTACAACTGAGTAAGTGCAGTGACGTGTTTTGATACACTGTGTTGAATTTATTGTGCACTTCGCTGCTAGAAAAAAATGCAGAAATATGTGCTAACACGTGGCACGAAGCATTTGGTACATGACTGCGATAGTGGCTAGGCGTTTTGCAAGGTTTGGTTTATGGGGGTTTAACGTCTCAAAGCGACTCAGGCTGTGAGGGACGCCGTAGTGAGGGGCTCCGGAAATTTCGACCACCTCGGGTTCTTTAACCTGCACTGACATCGCACAGCACACGGCCCTCTAGAATACCGCCTTCATTGAAATTCGACCGTCACGGCAGGGATCGAACCTGCATCTTTCGGGCCAGCATCCGATCTCCATAACCACACAGCCACCGTGGCGGCTAACGTTCTGGAATGGCCAGAACAGGTATCGATATTCACCTCTCCCATAGACAGAACTAACCTTGAAAAGAAGTGAAGGTTATTTCCTTTAGCGACGGTGTTTTCATGACTATGAGCTCCAAAGCATATCGACAGTGCTCACTTCATAAAAAGTGGATTTTCGAAAATATGCTGGAAAGACTGCCGCGTACTACCTCACCACCACTGATATAATTCTGTCAAGCCGAATTTACACGCTCTGAGCACAAGGCCGATTCTAAAAGCGTATTTTTTAAATTATACTTTGCAGTGAGGAGACGCGTATTTAGCAAACAAGAAAGATCTTTCAGCAGTAACTCCTGCAACCTGAGTAAGCTCACGAAACTGGCAGCTGAGCTGTGAAATGTGTAAAATGGTCGAGGTTTCCAGAGCCTACCTTCAAGTGATTCAATCATGAACAATATAGCGCTGATTATACAAGGCTTGATCAACCCCACAAAAAAGCCCCATGTAGCAGTGCTCCTCCTTGCGGCTGCCCAATGCGTAAAAGTCGCAATAACTTAAAGGGCCTTGCGCCGCCGTTGCATCACCTTTCTTTCCTCTACTGCTATCGTGACGGAAAAAAAATTTGATAAAAATGGGCAATCATTATATCGCTGGAATCATACATAAATTAGTAAGTTTAACACGTAATTCTCAACATGCATTAACGAAAGCACTTAAAAGTTTGCTTGACATGTGAGAAAAGGTATATTCTGGAGGTGGTATCCAATTAGGATTCGAGAAAGCAGATGGCGCTAGGGATTTTTTTTTTTACCTAAAGTACTTACGTTTTGCCGCATACTTGTAACCGCCAACGCATTGCATCGGAATTCTGGTGGCAGGAAAGAGCATGACTGAACCAGTTCGGTCCTAAAAGATTTCATAAAAGAATATTTTTACGCTCCAGCGGTAGCAGCGAGTTTAGTAGGACTTACTGCCACCAAGTAAGGTAATGGAATTGAAAAGTTTCATTGTTGTCCTACAGTGCACTATCAAGTAAAGGTACTTGCGCCTTCCTGCTGTATTTTCTTTTACATCCTTATTCGCGCTAAGGCCATGCCAAAAGTATTCGTTTCTCTGAAAGCGCATGTAGCAGCGTGAAATCAAATTCATTGCAAATTGCACTGGGCCTGAGCCTTGTAATGAAATAACACACAAAACAGAATCATCCCCGATATGAATAGATACACGGATAAATAAACGAGCGCGTTCTGCATCTTTTTTTTGAATAATTAAAATTGTTAAAAAGATGCCCAACGTGCATGCGATGAAAAATTATTTCATAAAAGAGCTTTTATTATTGCGGTCTCTGGCATTATATCAAAGCACTGAAAGTTCTTTTTTAAAAACTCCTGGCTTTTTCTGACATACGCACTCACACTGTTTCTGTAACAGCGCGAGATCATGGTAATCGTGAACACAGCGCACGGCAAGGGACATCAATAGAAGGCTTTGTATTCTCTTTTTTTCTGGAGTTTTTGGGACCATATCCAAATGATTCCTTCAAAGGCCAGTATGCATGCTTTGTTTTTGTTAGTTGCGATTCAAGTTCTACAGGTTCACTTATTGGTTTTATTTTATTGTGTATACCCTACCAAAGCACTTTAGACTATGAGGGACTCCGTAGCAGATAGTGCCGGATAATTTTGACTACCCGTGGTTCTTTATCGTGCCTCACCCTTTCCATCAGCAGCCGACCACAATAACCAGTGAGCCAGTGTGGAGGCTGAAAGCGCCACTTAATAGAGAGTTGTTCTGGGAAAAACAGGCTGTGCCTTTGGACGCCACAAAAAAAAGGCTTAGAGAAAAAAGCTTTCGTATCATTAACCGCCTTGCTGCAGGCGCGTTTACTGCACCGAAAGACGCTTTTTCCGGTGAAAGTAGGGTTCTTAGATGCACAGCGCCCGTGTAGCGAAGCCTTTTTTCTAGCATCCGCTACAGGAGAACCTCAAACAGCGTATATCTTTCGAAGCATACCAAATCCATGCCATTCTGCATGGTTCACATATTATTCTGGAACCTGTTATAATTCGTATGAGGCGCAGCGTAGAATAGAGGCTGGAAGTAGGAGGTATGAGAAGGACGTGGAAAGTTTATATCAAAGGTGCACATAAGAGAAGAGCTGGAGCTTTCATTACCTGCATATTTTGCGCGATCATTATTCGAAGTTTCTAGAATTCGATTATTCATTTAAAAATGCCCCCAACAAAAACAAGAACTTGCAGGTACCACCGCGGTGCCGAAGTTGTCAATTCACTTGTCCTCTGAGCCGGAGCGCCCGGGTTCAAACCCGACCACGGTGGCCGCGTTTCGATGTAGGCGAAGCGCATAATCCCCCGTGTATTGTGCGATGTCAGTGTACGTTTAAGATCCCCAGGGGGCCGAATATATTCCGGAGCCCTCCATTACGGCCCCTCTTTCACTCTCCCTTCTTTCACTCCCTCCTTTATCCCTTTCCTTACGGCGCGGTTTGGCTGTCCATCAAGATACGTCAGACTGTTCCTGTGCCATTTCCCATCCTGAAAAGCAATTTTCATTTTTTTTTGCAAACAGATGAAGATATATACGAGTCTGCAGTGTTTGGGAGAAAGATTCTAGGCTTAATACAAAAACATTTATATTTCAGCGACGGTTGTCTCAATTGCTCCGATTACCGTATCAAGTCTCTAGGAAAATTTTCGAGAACCAAGGTGCATAAACTGGAAGCAATTTCTAGTAATTAGTATACGCTAGTGGCCTTATGCTATATTCCTAGGCCGTGTAAAATGTCTTAACTTTCATGTCACCGTTATTTTCGTCTTCTTCACGCAGAAGTCTTCAGAAACGTTTGTCCAAGTTCTACCCAGCGAAAGAACCGTGATCAATGGGAGCACGCTTGTTAAGCTGAATCAATTCGCAGATTCCCGCCGAGACTTAATTGGCAAGGACGACATTGTGATTTACCTGAGCAAGTAAGTTTGGAAGGTACAGTGGTTAATGTATCGGGAAATTTAAGTGGCTCTAAATATGGTTGCGATTGCAGTGACATTGAAGGGCAAAAATGTCTTTTGGTTCGTTTTAAAACGTTACCTCGCTTAAGAAATTGACGACAGGAGGAGGACGAGGAAGAATAGGAAAGGAGGGAAGGTTAAGCAGCAGAATAAATGGTTTGCTGCCCTAAACCACGAGAAGGAGTGAGGAGATAAAAATCGAAGGAGAAAAGAGAGTAGCAGATAACTGAAGTCACTATGAAAAGTCAGCAAGTGTTCGGTAAGCAACAGTCTATTATGCAGGCCAGAAGTTCTCAAGAAGCAGAGCAGTGCCTTGGAAGCCTGCACCGCTTACGGTCGCCGCGGCCAGTGGCCGAGAATCTTCATTTCCTTCAGTGAGCGTTCACAAATATTGTGGGCTACATTCTCGTCATACGCGCAGATGGCACATGCAGCGCTATCAGTCATGCCGATTAACATTAATGCTCGGTGAAAGCTACACCAATTGACGGGCGACACAGCAGTTTCTTTACGTTGTGGTAGGCCGCATGGAAGCCGAAGCTTCAGATCTTGATCAAACAATTCTAAACAAAAATTGGGACATTGGGCGGAATTCCACGCAGCAAGCGTTATGTCCGGCGCAAGAGCGCGAAGCCTGCCTGCTGCGTCTGATCTCTAAAAGGGGATGGACACAAAATCGCCATCGTAGTGAGCAGTTCGCACAACCTCATCCTTGCTATGGCGCTGTGCCTCGGTAGGCATTGGTCGATAATGTCGTGCCCTTTACTTATGCAACAGTGATCTAGCTGTCGAATATCCGCCATCAGTTGTTCATGGGCTGCACATCGCAAAGCATCTTGTTAGCATTGGAGGGCAGCTTTGAAATCGGGAAAAATAGAACACTGCTGAGGGCGCTGCTGATTGGTGTGTTCAATGGCGACACGAAGAGCGGTGAGACAACAGATAACCACCTCATAGCACACCGTGTCAAGAGGAGGTTGCTTGCTTGCATGATGGTGAAGATGTGCGAGAATAAGGTTCAAGCTGGAGAAATAATTTTTCAAAACACGTACTGCTACTTTCCTAGAAAAAAGGAGATTAACTCAAAAGCGCATATTTTTCCTCGGAAATGCTCCGGTCTGAAATTTGCTTGCAGTTATGCAAGTGGTTTAACCATTCGCCGCACATACACAAGTTCTGGGCCTCATCTTGCTGCTTCGTGGGGCATAAAAAATCTCCAGTTGCTTTCTGGTCTGACGTCCAGAGTGTGGAACGAAATACTGAGGAGGAGGAGGAGGAGGAGGAGGAGGAGGAGGCGGAGGAGGAGGAGGAGGAGGAGGAGGAGGAGGAGGAGGAGGAGGAGGAGGAGGAAAAACTTTTATTGCTCTATTAAGCAGAGGTGTTAGCGGCTTTCGGATGTCTTCATCCTTCGGGCTGAAGTCCCGGTTGATCCGGTGGTTGGTTCCCTTGTTCCAGGGCCCCACTGAGCCGTGCCACCTCGCATGCGTGCTGCACTAGTCCTCTTTGTACGGACAGCTCGCTGCTGGTGAGCAGGCCCTCCCACTTTTCCGCATTGGGCTCTTTTAACCTATGCAAGGAGAAGTTGTTCCTGCATTCCCATGTGATGTGGTATAACGAGGGGTTGCCCCGCACCACGTGCATGTGTCCGCGTATTTGTTCGAATACATTTTGTGGAGTGTGTGTAAGTTGTGGAAGGTTCCTGTTTGCAGTCTTCGCCAGCCGACTGCTTCGTGTTGTGTTAAGAGTGGGTTTGGCGGGGGATACGTTGCTCTCCTGCCTCTGATAATTCAGCATCTCCGCGAACGTTGGCTCCACCGTAGTCCGTTGATGTATCCGCTCGGTTAGTAAGCTCGCGAGCTAGAGCATCGGCCCTCTGGATTCCCTTCATTCCGGCGTGTCCCGGTACCCAGAAAATCTTATGTTGTATTTGTGTGCTCGTGGGCCCTGCTTGGAGGATTATGAGCAGCGCCCTTTTGCTGACTCTACCTGCGGTGTAGTGTATGCATTCCGTTTTTGAATCCGTGAGAATTGTGAGCGACTCGTTCCTACGGTACCCTTCCGCTACCGCTAGAGCTACGGCGGCTTCTTCCCCCTCGGATACCCTACAGCCTCTCAGTGTTGCGCAGATGGTCATGTCACCTTTGTGGTTCACCACCACTGACGCAACTCTGCGTTCTTTAGAGTTCCTGTTCCACGGATGTAGGGCAGCATCCGTATATACTACGTTTTTGTCCATCGCGAGGTGCTTTTCTACATTTTCTGCCCTTGCGGCTCGCCTTGCCGAGTGCAAGTTTGGGTCCATGTTCCTAGGTATGGGGCACACACTGTTGGTTTGGCGAATGTAATCGGGAATGCTCGCTTCCCTATCCTCTGTTTCGTTACTGATGTATCCCAACCTTAGGAGGAGCGTTTTGCCGGTGGTCGACTGCTGAAGCCTATGCAGCTGTGCACCGAGTCGAGCTTCTCTCAGTTCTTCGAAGGTGTTGTGTATTCCCAGCTTTAGCAGTTTTTCGTTCGACGTATTCCTTGGCAGGTTCAGCGCCGTCTTGAATGCCTTTCTGATGAGTGTGTCTGCTTGTTCTTTTTCATGTTGTGTCATGTTGTGGTAGAGGAGCGAGTATGTGATGCGGCTGACCACTAGGCTCTTGACCAGCTTGATTGTGTCGCTTTCCTTCATGCCGTGCCTTCTCTGCGATATCCTAGTAATCATTCCGCTGACTTGCTGCGTTGATTGTTGGAGGAGGCTTAGTGTGTGGCCGCACCCTCTTCCGCATTGGATCCACATTCCTAGGACCCTTATCATGCTGCGTTCTGGGCGAACTTGCCCTTCTTGCCGTATTTCGATCTTCACCTTGGATGGCTTTTTGCCGACGCGCAGGACCTCCGAAGATCTCGGTAGAGCATGCAAGTCCTCTCTCTCTCTGACATATCGTTCGACGCATGTCGCCGCTTGCTAGATTAGTTCTTCTTTCTGGCCTAGCAATATGTGGTTGATACAAATCGTGATATCATCCGCATACATAGCATGCTGGATTCCCTCGATTCGGCTCAGCTCGCGGGCTAGTCCGATCATGGCTACGTTAAAGAGGACCGGTGAGATTACGGATCCCTGCGGGGTGCCTTTGTTTGGCGTTTCAAAGACATCGCTCCGCAGGTCTTCCAGTCCCACCGTTTCCGTGCAGTTCGACAGGAATGCCCTCACGTAGTCGTGTACTCCTTTGCCGCAGTGGTTGATGGTTATTTCCTCCATGATGGCGCTGTGGCTGACGTTATCGAACGCGCCTTTGATGTCTAGGGCCATTACGATGTTGCCTCCTGTCTGGGGATGGTGTCGAGTACCTCCTCCTTGAGTTGCAGGAGGACATCCTGCGTCGACAAGTTCGTTCTGAAGCCGAACATGCTGTGCGGGTACAGATCTTCGTCTTCGAGGTACTATTGTATTCTACTCGTGATTACCCTTTCGCAGAGCTTGCCCAGGCACGACGTTAGTGAGATGGGCCGCAGGTTCTCCATTTTTAGCTTCCTGCAGGTTCTGGGCATCATTACCACCTCCGCGTGTTTCCATGCTTTGGGCACCGTTCCCGCTAGGAACTGCGCGTTGAGGTATTCCGTGAGTTGGACTACCGCTTCGTCGCTGAGGTTGCGAATTAGGGAGTTTTTAATCATGCCTGCTCCGGCTGCCGTGTTTTTAGTCACGGCCCTGATCGTTGCGTATACTTCTTCCTTCGTTATTGGTCGGTAGAGGTGCGGGTTTTTCGTCCGTTTATACTCTTCTTTATATCCCTTTGGCTTGTCAGTGCCGTAGCACTTCTTTTTGACCGCCGCGAGGATCTCTTCGTCCGTTCCATTGAATTGGTGAATTAATCTTTGTATCGCTTTGCCGCTTTCTGCTTTTGTCTTGGTTGGGTGCATGACGACCTTGAGTATGCGCCATGTTTTGGCAGTGCTGAGCGTGCCGTTCAGCGAGCTGCTGAACTGCTCCCACCCTTGACTGGCAAGCTGTGTCGCGTACTCCTCCGCTTTATGTTTAATCTCCGCGATCTTCTTTTGCCGCTTCCTGTTTAGTTTCTGCCGCTTCCACCTTTTCGTGAGTCCGCGTCTTGCCTCCCATAGCCTGAGTAGCCGTGGGTCCAATTCCGGTGTAGCTTCTGTTCTGTGAATTTCCTGCGTATGTTGCTCTTGTATTTGTCTGAGTTGCGTGCTCCATTCCGCCATTGAGGTAATTTCGCCCTGTAGCTGTCTGCTATTGCTTCGGAAGGCGTCCCAGTCCGTGATGTGGGCTGTTCTTATCTTCCTTTTTATGTTTTCTGCCTCCAGCATTACTTTTAGCAAGTTGTGGTCGCTTCCTAGGTTTTCCAGCAGGTTCTCCCACTCGGCCTGCCGCGCTCCCCTAACAAAGGTTGGGTCTGGACAGGTGTTGGGGCTAACGCTGTTGCCTAGTAGCTTTGGCTTACTATCGTCCGTTAGCAGGGTGCAGTTTGTATTTTCTGCTGCAACGCATATTAGTTGCCCCTTTTTCTCGCCTTTCTAGTAGCCCCAGCTAGGGTCCCTTGCATTAAAGTCCCCGGCTATGAGGAGTGTGTTCGAATTTGCTAGGTGTCCCGCTTCAGCGAAAAGTTTGCTAAAATTGCCACTTTTCTGCTTGGGTGGACTATATATGTTTACTATGAAGGTGCTTTTCACTCTGTGTTTCCTTTTGGGAATGATTTCCATAATTACGTGCTCAATTCCCGTGTCTGCAATTTCATCATGTGCTATGGTAACCAGGTTTTTGTTAATTAGGGTCGCTGTGCGTCCTCTTTCCTGACATTCATATCCTTTTATTGTTGGTATTGTGTTTGTTTCCTGTAACATTATTATGTCTGGTGGTGTTCCCTGTGTGTGGATAAACTGTTGCAGGAGTCCCTGCTTACGCTGGTAGCCCCTGGAATTCCACTGCCAGATGCTTAGTGTGTTGTGTCCTGCCATGCTGATGTGCTGTTTTTGTTGTTACTTTGGTTTTCGGTTCCGAATCTTCTTTCATTAAAAAGCCTTTCCCCGGCTTTTTTGGTGATTTTTTGCGTGTTTTGACTTTAGATAAAGCTGCTGAAGTATTGATTTTCTTGTTGTTTCCGTGCCTGTATAATCTGCGAGCCTTACATTTCCATCTGCATGGCGTGCAGTAGTGTCTGCATGCTCTGCATAAAACTTTTCATCTGTTATTCGAGGCTATTGCCTACTATTGATGGATGGGGTTTTGGGCTCAACGGTGGTGGTAGTGCCCGCGGGGGACTGGCTGCCCTAAGAGCCTGTAGCTCACTAATGAGCTTCCTTATCTTTTCCTTTAGTAGACTATTTTCCTCTCTGCTGAGTCCTTGTTATTTCCTGAGCTTTTTGATTTCCTCATCTTTTTTTGTTTTCGTTGCTAGTTTTCCCAGATTGCGGAAAAAGTGATTTGGGAGGGCCCACTCTCCAGCTCACTTTGACTCCGTCCTTGCTTTGCTGCTGCTTCTGTTGTTTTGGCGGCCCTTGCTTGTATTGCCCTCCCAGGGGTGGCAAAGACTCGTGCCTGGGTCCACCCCGGCTGCGGCTGCGGTTCCGGCCACAGCTCTGGCTCCGTGAGCGGGATTCTTTTCCGGCCTGGCTGTTGCCCCGGCTGCCTGACTGGCTGTCGCTCCCGTTGCCCTCCGAGCTGAACCATCTTGGCCGGCGTCTTCGGCTGCGACTGCGGCTCTTCCTCTGCTGCTGTTGCTGCTCTGTCGCGCCATATGGTTGGCGCCCACTAAGCTCCGCAGCAGTCCAGAGTCACTGCTTGCAGTCCCTGGTTCCGGTCGGATGTTCGCCGCCGCACACCATGCATTTGAGCTCTCATTGGTGTCCTTCTTCTGGGTTTCCTGCTCCGCAGCGTCTGCAGGTTCTCGCGTTTGGCGTTGGGCACACGTCCGAGCGATGTCCCTGCATGCCGCACACGAAGCAGCAGTGTCTCGTTGGTCTGCAGGGGTATGTCTTGTATTCACCGGCGCTGAATATGACCCACTTGGGAATGTTGGGTCCGTCGAAGGTGAGAAGTGCAGTCGCGGATTTCCACAGCATTCTCGCTCGCTGCAAGGATCTCTTTTTTCCTGCGTTCTCAGCCTCAGCTTGGACTCCAGTTCATTTATCATTAGGCCCGGCGGTAAGTCGTGGATGACCGCCCGCGTGACGGCGCTGGGAATGGCCACGTAGGCCTGTACGTGGTAGGTTGTGCCTTCGTACGGGAAGCTTCTGATCTTCCGCATCACGTCCGCTGTTTCGATGATGGAGGTGCTCGTGATTATTATGTTCGAGCCTGGTCGGAGCCTGACCAGAAAGTCCTCTTCCTTGATCTTCCCACCGCATGCTTCCACGATTGCACGCGTGTCTTAGTAAGGCTTCATATCTTGAACCTTCAGGCCGCCTCGTGGCTTAATGATGATCTTCGCGTCGTCCTTGGGGAGCGGGGGCAGCATTTGACTTGACTTTCTCCTCGTCTCTCCCGTTTGTACGCTCTTTTAATCGGCACCTGGTTGCATCATCCAACCTGCGCTCCCATTGGTCCGAGCCATCGTGCCTTTGTTCGTTCCGGAAACGGGGTCTCCTGGCTTTGGTGCAGCGCTGTTCTTGCCGGCGCGCCCTTTTCCTTTCTTGCTTCGTTTGGAATAGAAAACTTCTCATTTAAGTTCTTCGTCCTTAGTCAGGCTGCTTTCAGCGTCCCCGGCTTCCTGTGGCATGACCTCTTCTTCGTCCGCTCCCATGGGGCCGTTATCCGCCAGCGTACCGGAGCATGTGGTCGTCGGTGCAGCCTCCATTTCTTGAAGATTTTCCTGATCCTGTGCCGGATCAAGCACTGCGTTGCTTGCCGAAGGCTTGTCGAGTGGCCGAGTCGCCATTTCCTCCGTTCCGAGGGCCTTCGGTCCGGTGGAGCGCCCGCTCGGTTGCGGGAGTGGTTAGGCCTAACCGTTGGGCCTAGCTCCCGGCCACGGTGTCTTGACTTCGGATCCCGATAAAAGTAAAACAAAACGGGCCTACCTGGATGAACTCGGTGTCCTCGTGGTCCTGACGCCTGGTGCTTCCAATTCTGCCCAAAATTTGGGTGGCCCGCTGAAATTGCTGTGTTGGGGCTTCGAAAATTCGCGGAGCCAATGCGACACACGACCGCTCGCTTCGACCGCTCCCAGCGCTCCCCCCCCCCCCCCCCCGCGAAATATTGAACAAATTTGTATGTTTATCAGCACATAGAGGAGATACATTATATCATTTATGGCGCCAATTTAGTCAGGTGCTGTTTCTGTTACATTAATTACAGCCATCTGGATCTCCGTTCTAAAACACAAATCAACGATATTTTCATTCCACTCTTAAAAATCAGGAAGAATAGCCTTTTTTAGCATACATTGTAGTTTTATTTGTTGCATTTCTTTACTGTTGCATTTCATTTCTTTTCTGGCAAGGATGAAAATTTTACCATTTTGCTTGGGTTTTCCGAGGGTCCCTTGAATTGCTTCAAAAAGTGACAGATGTGCTGTAATAAAATTTAGGATCCTGTCTGGCAGCGGGCTAGCCGGCAGCTTCTGCAGAGCACTCGTCCTCTTTTTATCCCCCCATATGATTGGGTAAGGCCTACTACAAACATGGAGCGTTCAGAATATCAAGCACCGCCTAACTGCAGCGATAGTCGTTCTGCAACATGATTTGTGCGCCACATCTACGCTGGAAGCGTCATAATAACTGTAGTGGCTGCTGCTATAGACGTCCGCAATTTTGCGCGTCCTGAAGTCATTTAAGTGCGTTTCGTGGAGCGGTGTTTCTAGGCATTTGGAGTCGTATTGTGTACACCGCGCGCGAAACGTGAAGAGCATGAAGATTGCATGAGGATGACGCAAAGTTTATATGCTGAGGATAGCGGCGTAATCAAGAATGCTACATGTTGAAAGCCGCAGCTACTTCACATAGTCAACAACCACGAACGAACTATAAAAAATTGAACTTCGCTCAACCATGGCCAGCACAAATGTTTATATCTATTGTTTACTGTGATTTTAAATTTTGATTTCCTGGCCTCTTACGTGCTACCAGCTCTTTTATGGAAATTGAAACGAATGGCCGCAATTACTGCCGATCACATTCGTCGCAAATTTTATGGAGATGTGCTGACATTTTATTTATTCTAGCAATTTTTTACATAACAAAAATGAACTCGCAGTTCAAAAAGCACATTATTGGCATAATTTTTATCTACTTTTGCACGAATGATCCTGTTGAGAACGTACTGAAATATTAAGGGATTATGGGCTGATGTCACAGGTTTAAATTAGCAAGCCATCATTGCCTAATATAAAAAGTGACTCATTGATTGCACTTGAGTACTCACAGAATAATACACATCCCTTGGCGACAAAATTTTGCAGGTACACAATAAGCACAGACCAAGCCTCTGGCCCAAAGACCCCTAGGGCTGCAGGTAAGCGAAGCACCACATTCTTCTTATCAACGTTGTCAAGAGTGAATAAATCCTGCAAAATCATACACTGCGTGTCGAATACAAGCGCACCTAATAGTTTGTAATAAAATGTGTAAGGAGTGGAAACCGTTTTAGAGCTAAAGAGAAATGCGAAAAGAGTTACGATGACAGCGCCTTTCTTTTCGTGCTATATGTCTGCCCAAACCAGTAGACATCTGACGGTTATGTGCGAATTGTGCTACCGAATTAGAAGCTTAGCACTTAAAGTAGTCAAGCACGCTGTTTTTCGAGGGTTGCGTTAGGCTTCGTTTGTTTAAAACATATCTGCATTATTTACCCGTCCCTTTGAGTGCTAGGCTTTCATTTAATTTTTCTTGCTATCTTTTCTGAAAGAAAGAGGCGGGAAGTCTTTTTATTGCGTGCGAAATAATCATTGCAACGAGAGGACAGAGCATAGCTAAAAGAACTCCCAATAAACTTATTCTCTTTGAATAATTTCATTTTAATAAGCGTGTTTTAGGCATGGTACATTTTATGCATTTTACATTTGGATGCGCGAGAAAAGCACGGCCAAGCACGAAATATATGTACATCGGTAAAATTCTACTTTAAGACAGGCGGTAAAAGCGCGGCAAATAAGGAATCACATGTACACATCACAAAGCTCTGTGTGCTGTGTGCGTCTTTCGTAATAATTTCGCCCGAATAAAGGTATGAATATGTACCAACGATGTAGAAAGCAGGTATTGAAAAAGAATAACCCTAGAACCGTCTTACTGAGGATAAATGATTGGCGTTTTAATGCTCAATGTACCCTGAATTGCATATATAGAACCTGAAAAAGATAGAATAGTGCAGGAGATATATTTGCAGCAATGTATTTGGGGAATCCGCCTTTAATGATCAAGCGTTTTCTGTTACACATATCTACACGATTCAACATTTGACTCAAGAAATGGTTTTTCTATTTGCCACTAATTGCTAGGTCCTTCAACTTGGATATTTGTTTTGTATATCGCTAAAGAGACAATGGCGCCACAATGAAGCAGTGAAACAGCTCCTCAAAATTATCGCCTTCGAAAGAATAGAAATCGCACATGACTGTCCTGACAATGCATCCAATATTTTTCAAGAAAGAACTAGTAATCAGCACTTTAATCTGGGTGATTGGACCGCGATAGTGGAGAACTTATGTGTATTTAAAAAAAAAAAAACGTTTGCTCGAACTCTTTTGGTTAACAATCCTTTCTCTTTTCATGAAGGATTTGCGAGCCTTGGTGGCGCGTGCACAAGGAATCGGAGTGCTTTAGTTCAAGACAACCCAAAGACATTTGCCGGTGTCTTCACGACTGTCCACGAGACACTTCACTTGTAAGTAACTGTATTGGTTAAATCCTTAAGGTGATTTGACGTGGCAGTGCTACTGTAACTATGGTATAGATGGTGCACAGGTTTTTTTTCTAATACTGTCATTATAGAAATTTTCTAAGCCTAACAATGGAGCTCTCTAAGCTGAGTGTTTACAGCTGCTGCGGAGGGTTCGAAGTGACAAAGGTTCTCGCTAATGTTATAAAAAAAGTGCGCCAAGTTTTTCGGTTCCCGATATCTATCGCCTAAACAGCAATGCTCAAATAGAGTTCAAATATTGTATTCTTTAAATTGTGCGATGGTTATTGAAAATATACAGACCGCTGGAACTATACTGTTTGATTTCTTGGGACGGCTCTTGCTGCATCACCATTTCTTTGAATAGAGCGGGCGTTGTCCGTAACAAAACCTACATTAAAAAGCAACAAATTTTCTACCTACAACCTCTGTTCGTAAAGTTCCGAGACTGAGTCCATTAAAAAATTGCGCTTAACATTGAGATCATTTGTACAGCACCCCTTCACAATAGTCTCGCTTGCAGTCTATACACAGATTTCAACGCTTCTTGAGTTCTTGGAAACAGTTAAAAACAGTTTTTTGGCAGAGCTGTGAGCCCCTTTCTCGTCGCGCCTTTAATGGCATCCATGCTCCCCATCCAGCGACCTTTTAGGGCTCTCTTCACACGAGGAAACAAGAACAAATAGCATAGAGAGAGGTGAAGCGAGTATGACGGATGGGAAGTACAGTAATGCTGTGCTTGACAAGAAATTTTCTCACGCTGAGAGCAGTGTGCGGCCTCCTTGCGTTCTCATGGAAAAGGGTCCACTGTCCAGATGCACATAAGTAAGGGCGATAGCGTCGCAGCGCATCGCGCATGTGCTGAAACACGTGCGTAAAAAATTTCTGATTCACCATCTGCTCTTGTCGTGTATGACACTCGTGGTGTATGACACCTCTGGCATTGAAAAAACCTATTAGCATCGTCTTTGTTTTGGTCTTCTGTCGCCGAAACCTTTCTCGACGCCGGAGGGCTTGTGGACAGCCATTCATAGCTCTGCCTCTTTGTTTGATGATCTTATTCAAAACGCCATCTTTCGTCTTCAGCTATCATGCGGTTGACGAATGCAGTATCCTTCTCTGCCCCAAAAAGAAAATCAGCGCTCGCTGATGCCCACATGTCCTTCTGGCCCTGTGTGAGAGAGTGCGGCACGAGTCTGGCATTCAGGTTTCGTCTCGCCATGTTCTCACGCAAAATTTTATAGCATGTTGTCTTACTAAGGCCGAGTGCATCTGATTGCAGGCGGACTGTAACGGTGCGGTCTTGCTCTACGATTTCCCAGATCCGAACCGCGTTGTTTTCATTCCGTGAGGTTGGAGGGCGCCCCTGCCTTGCGCCGTCTTCCACCGACATTCTCCCCGAAACGAACCTCTTGTGCCACCAGAAAACTCGCGCCCGCTGTAATCTCTAGTCGCTGGAAGCGTAACAAAGATGCACATGCGTCTGTGTGGATCTCTTGTCAAGCTTCACACAGACTTTTATGTTTACACGCTTTCGAAGCGGACGTCCATCTCTCGACATTCACTCACAGTAGAATGCGCAGACGACTATTGACAACGTACATTCTACATGTTGTGCCATCTAGCGGCTGCCACAGCACAAAATATATATAGGTCAGCTTAGCCCGAAACATTGGCGCTACACACATGCACCAAAATTTATTTTGGGGCATCATTTCTTGAGAAGAAAATAAATCAGTCTTGAAACTTTAGCGACAAAGGTTGTACCAAGATTTATGGTTATGCGAACGGGTGCCTTGCATGAGCACAGTTGCTCACCAATTTGAACTCAGTATTATTCATGTATTGATGGATTGAGAGCAGCGGACAGGTTTCTTTGCAGTATGATGATGGCTATATTTACTGCACACCATAAGCAGTAGTATTGAACAAAATCTCAGAAATGCTCGCCTGTTCAGAACATGGTGTACTCGGATATTTGAATTTGGCAGAAAAGATGGAATAGAGGACTACAGACCAACGAGAAGCTGCATCTTACTGCAAAAGCTAACAGAGTTCTCCCGATATTGAAAAAAAGGTTTTTATTAGTGCGTAGCCTTCAATGTTCTATTGACAGTTGGGTGAAGTGGGTAAACAAGACATAAAACGACTACAGTAGAAAAATGGTACCCCCTGCTAGATTTGTTAAGTATTTATAGCACCCTACTAGCGATCCAATACCAGCATAGACATAACACTCATGGGGTTAGGCTTGCGGGCTGAGTACGTCTACTTTATCAAGCCCACACTTCGATACACCTTTGGTCTGGGAACTATGGCAAATACTTTTTGGGACATCTTTAGGTGTGTTGACGCTGTAATCAGGCAATTCCTTCTTATGAGTAGCGCAATAATCCACTGAAGTTGAATATAAAGAATGCACTGGGATCATATGTGAACTTGTACAGGGGATAAACCGATGGGGCAAGAAACATTAAGCTTCATGGACACCACCGACACGCTATCAGCATAGCTTCCTGGCAACCATAACATTGAGAACAATAAAGTTAAAAATAAATCTGGCGTTACCAGACTGTGGTGTTTCATAACACTGAGTGCATTTGGCAGATGAAGGAAGGTTTTGCTAAATGAATTCTGATGTAGTCCTTTGTAGGAAAGCTGTTTAACACTTGCTCGTCTTTGTGGGCGACCATCACATGTTTGGTGGATGCGCCCGGCTATTCGGCAGGGTTGCTCTTGACGAGACGGTTTGTTTGCTCCCTCGCCGGTAAAGCAAAATTATCCAGAATGGCACCCCCTGCACCTAAGCTATTTCCAAACGAGCACGCGAGAGGTTAATTTTTTCAGGAGGGTGACGGGAGGGGGAGTCCCGGGAGTGCACTCTCTTGTTCCCCGGCAGGCACCCGCGATGGCTTCGCCCCGACGGCTTCGCCACACAGACCTCGTCGCATATTGCCGTCATTCTCGGTACGGGCAAATAGTTGCAGCTGAAGGTCAGCCCTTTCTCTAGTTTGTTATTCGTGAGGCCTTCTTATGTACCTTCACCTTCCGATGATTCCCTGGGTGAAATTATGTAGTTATCTCATGAATACTGTATATCCCTTAGCGAAAAAAGGCTGTGCTAAAAATGTATTAAGAACACATTGTTTTATTTCATATTTATTTTGCATTTTCTGGTCCATATGCTTAAATTGCAATATGAATGATTTCTAAATATGCCAGGAGTAATATTTTTTGAACATTTTTACATATGCGTGAAGATACATTTTCTCCCGCTTAGTATAATTATTATAGGTGCAAATGTGTTTATTCGAAGCGCAGGACGGTTGGCATTGGTCGGACGGTGACACGACGGCCACATTCACGGGCGTCACTTGAAATCGCAGCTACACTTCGTCTACCTTTTCGCTGCGTTGCTTAACTCCTGCCAGTCGGTTTTATTGCAGTTACTTCCCCGCCGAAAAAAGAGCCATCCAGGCGACTTACGGGAAAGAAATCATGGGCGGGTTGAGGCGCTCGACATGCACAGTTTCGCACCCCCGGCGACGGCGGTCCGAAGAGAGGTTAGCGGCTCAACGAAGCAATTCACGGGAGAAGTTTGTTGCACAACGCGGTGATGTCCGTATAAGCGAGAAAGCAGTTACGTGGCGAGGCCTGGAGTGGAGGAAGGCACCCAGAGCCAAACGAGGACGCCAGGTGGGTATTCCGCGGGAGGGTACGAGGAATCCCGACGGTGCTTCTGATGCTATTGGAGCTGTGTAGTGAAAGAGCAGGCATGTTTCCGGCATTCTTCGACATACAGGTGAGCTTCGGAAAGTAATGTGGTCTCGGAAGGCTCAGAGAGACAGGGAAGGATGGTGTCCATGGTAGATGTAGGCTCCCGGCCATATAACAGAAAGAAAAGAGAAAACCCTATCTTTTTCCGCGTAGCCGTAATATACGCGTACATGACGAAAGGAAGCACTTGGTCCTAGCTGGAGTGGGCGGTGTCAACGTACATGGCGAGCATGTCACTGAATGTGCGGTTGCGCCGTCAGTCATGCGTTTGGTTTGGGGGTGATAGGTGCTGGTGCACCGATGAACGATTTGGCATTGCTTTAGCATGGCCTCGACGGCGTCGGCGAGAAAACCACGGCCTCGGTCACTTAGCAGTTCTTTCGGGGCGCCGTGACGAAGAACAAGACTGTGTAGAATGAAGCGAGCGACATCGTTTGCGGTAACAGATTTTAGAGCCGACGTTTCTACGTAATGTGTGAGGTGGTCAACGCCCACGATGACCCAGCGCTTGTTAGCCGAAGTAGTTGGAAGCGGACCATAAAGATAAATGCCGACGTGGTCAAAAGGTCAGCCATAACAAGGTAACGGCTGCAAAGGAGCGGTGACGGGGCGGGTAGGTTTCTTGCGACGTTGGCAGGCGGTGCATGCCCGAATGTACTGACGTATGTAGCGGCACATTCCTCGCCAGTAATACCGCAGACGAAGGAGAGCATACGTTTTAAGTACACCGGCGTGACCGCATTGTGGAGCGGCGTGGAAAGAGGCGCATATGGCAACACGGAGGTGTCGAGGGATCACCAGCAGCCACTTTCGCTCGTCGGGGAAGTAGTTGCGGGGTATAAGAGGTTATCACGAAAGCCGAAATGGTGGGCTTGGCGGCGAAGGGTCCGGAATGAAGAATGCGGCGAGGCATTGCTCAGGAAGGTGAGCAGCGAGGTGATCCAATGATCCTTCAGTTTTTCGGAGAGCATATCAGGGACATGGAACGACGAGAAATCGTAGGTACAGACGAGGGCAGAGGGTGAATCACACGGGAGCAGTGAACGAAAAAGGGCGTCGGCGCCCAAATGCTTCCGGTGGGAGCAATAAATGACGTGAATATCTAACTCCTGGAGACAGAAAGCCCAGCGGGCGAGTCGGCTAGAAGGATCCTTGAGGGAAGACCGCCAGAAGAGGACGCGATGGTCTGTGACGACATAGAAGAGACGTCCGTATGTGTAAGGTGGGAACTTGGCAATCGACCAAATGATGGCGACACATTTTTTTTCTGTGACAGAATAGTTCGATTCCGCCTGGTTGAGGGCGCGGCCTGCGTAAGCGACAATATATTACGGATACCCAGACTTTCGGTGCGCCAGAGCTGCGTCGAAGCCCACACCACTCGCGTCAGTGTGACTTTTTGTCGCACAGGCGGGATCAAAATGGCGAAGGATTGGGGGGCGGGGAGTCCAGCAGGTGCAGGCGACGTAAAGTGCTGAACGTGGTATCGCAGGCTGGCGACCTCGACGAGAGGTTCATGCTACCGGCAAAAAGCTGCGTTAAAGGGGCGATGATACATGTGAAATTGTGGATGAAGCGGCGAAAACACGAGCATGAGCATATAAAACTTCGAAGTTCTTTTGGGTGGTCGGTTTAGGAAAGTCAGTGACGCCGCAAAGTTTGGCAAGGTCTGGAAAAACGCCGTCTTTGGAGATGACATGGCCTTATATTTTGAGCTGCGTAGCTCGGAATTAACATTTTTTGAAGTTTAGTCGTAGCCCGGCGTCAGTAAGGCACGTGGGTACGCGCTCAAGGTCCTGAATATGAGAAATCCGGAAAAATGACAATGTCATCCAGGTAACGTACGCAAGTCTCCCATTTTAGGCAGCTCAGAATATTATCCATCATTCTCTCGAATGCGGCTGGTGCATTGCAGAGGCCGAATGGCATCACATTGGATTTATACAAGCCGTCTGTGGTGACGAAAGCGGTTTTCGGCCGGTCAGCGGCAGCCATCGAGACTTGCCAGTAGCCGGAGTGTAAGTCGAGAGATGAAAAATACACCGCTCCCTGCAAGCAATCCAGTGTCTCGTCCATTCGGGGTAGAGAAAAAGCATCCTTGCGAGTGATCTTGTTGAGACAGCGGTAGTGCACACAGAAACTGTTTGAGCCATCTTTTTCCTCACCAGGACAACAGGAGAGGCCCAAGGGCTGTGAGAGGGCTGCATAATGCCGCGCTGAAGCATGCCATCAGCATTTTCATGGATGACGCAGCGCTCACTCATCGAGACGTGGTACGGTCGCTGGCGCAAGGGGGGGTGGGGCGGGGAGTACCAGTGTCAACTGCGCGAGAGACGGCCAGCGTGCGCCCCGAGGAGGGCTGGGAAAGATCGGAAGAGTGGCGCAAGCGGTGGAGAAGTTCCCAGATCTGGTCACTGTAAGCGGACGGAAGGTCGGGAGTGATGGCACGATGAAAGACGTCGGAGGGAAGCGGATCGGGCGCAGTCGCACAACAGCCTAAGGCGGTAACTGAGTACAGGGTCCAGTTCTTCAATGGAGCCGAGGCATTCGCCGCGAAGACCAGACGACAGGCACGAAAATGGGTTAGTGACAAACATGGCGCAGTGGCCGTCGGAAATCATGAGAACGGCGAAAGGAAGCAGAAGGCGGGGATGGCGGGTGGCGGCTGCGGTGTGTGTGAAAACAACAGGGCTGCTGAGCGAATAGTCAGGTCGGTTGGAACGAGGTCAGAAGAGAAGGGAGGTATGTCGGTGTCGGCGGCTACTAGAAGCTTAGCGGAGCGTAGAGGCAGGCCATGAAATAAAACATTGCACACGGGAAAAAGGTTAAGTTAAGCACGGTCACAATCATTCACTGCGCGGTGGGTCGAGAGGTCGCAGCCGAGGATGACATCGTGAGAGATGGCGCTCGGCGCAACAAACTCGATGGCATAGGCGACGTCGTTGATAGAAACGCGGGCTCTGCAGGCTGCGATGGGATGGATGTGCTGAGATGTGGCCGTAAGAAGTGAAAATTCATTCGGCGGCGTTGTCACCTTACGATGTTTGTGGCGAAGGGCGTCACTAATCACTGACAAGGCAGCACCAGTGTCGGCGAGGGCGAGAACAGGGACGCCTTCAGCAGACACCTCAATCACGCTAGCAGGAGGAAACGGAGGACTTAAAGAGTTCGCAAAACACGCAGTTCTTGCCTCCGGAACTGCGGCATTCAGCTTTCCTCTGGGAGGGGGTGCGGAATGATAGACGTTCCGCTTCGAAGTTCCAGGATGAGAACCGGGACGGGAACCGAGACACATAAACTAAGTGTAAAGGTGTTTATTCGAAGAGCAGGCCGGTTGGCGTTGTTCAAATGGCGACACGACGGACACACTCACAGGCGTCACTTGAAATCACAGCTGCACTTTGTCTACCTCTTCGCTGCGCTGCATCAACTCCGGCCGGTCGGTCCCATTATATAGATTAAAAATATATTGAAAATACATTCAATACATTACATTAAAAGTGCCCTAAAACAGAGAAATAACTGGAAGGATACGAATGGGGTGGATCGCATACGGCAGGTTCTCCAAGATCATCAATAGCAGGTTACCAATATCTCTCAAGAGAAAATTCTACAACAGCTGTATCTTACCGGTATTCACCTACGGGGCGGAAACGTGGAGGCTAACGAAAAAAGTTCAGCTTAAATTAGGGACAGCACAGCGAGCCACGGAAAGGAAAATTTTAGGTGTAACTTTAAGAGACCAGAAGCGGGCTTAGTGGGTGAGGGAACAAACGTGTGTTAATGACATCTGAGTCGAAATCAAGAGGAATACATGGGCTGGGGCAGGGCATGTAATATAAAGGCACGACAGCCACTGGACCTTAAGGGTAACGGAGTAGAATCCAAGAGAAGGCAAGAATAGCAGGGGGCGGCAGAAGGTTCGGTGGGCTGATGAGATTAGGAAGCTTGCAGGCGTAGGGTGGGCGCAGCTGGCAAAATACAGGATTAATTAGAGAGACATGGGGGAGGCCTTTGCCTTGCAGTGGGTGTTGTGAGGCTGATGATTATTATGATGAAAAAGATACTATTACTACATCATTAATATATTTTACTTGGGTTTGAAAAAAGCAGTACTGGCCGGAGTTAGAGGGTCGGATTGATCAATATTGTCAACAGCAGAAATAATGACTGAACCGGCAATAAGCATCATGAAGAAGTCTAGGACAACCCAAGATCACGTGACGAGACTTGGGAAAGATGTCGGTACCGAGCAAATGCAGACAGAAAGCGACCTCAACAGGAACAGCTCCGAAAAGCAACACTTGCCCGGCCGTATAGATACCCCCGAGGGACACCACATTATCTTCCCCGATGAGGCGTTTTTCGTAGAACGACTGTGGGCCACCAAATTTTTGCACAACTGTCGTAGTGGTCGCGTTCGAATCTGGGGTCTATGTAGAACAAAATTCCTTGTCGTAACTTGCGTCAGGCATTGGTGAGGAGTCGCACTGCCTACCAACGAACACATGGGCATCTAAGGGAGCCCGTCGGCCTTGCCAGTCGGGGTTCTTTTTGTGCGCATGGCGCCATTGTCGGTATAGCGCTATCACACTGTCCACATGTATTATAAATAAGTAGTAATTGCGTTCCTGCTCTAAGTTACCACAAATGAACGGACGACAGAAATGGGCCTGTTTTCATTGTTCCCCGAAACTTGATTTCGAGCACTACGTTGTTTCATTGCAGCTTGCTGCAATTATGTTTACGCGGACTGCTCATTGGTTAGAATTGATGTATACTGTGGACGAATTAATTTCGCATTTACAAAAGCACAGTTTAATACCTGTACATTGCCAACATGCAAATGCGATTTCGCGATATCCGGCACTAGTTTGTTTTACGGCAGCTTGAAAGGTGCTGCAAATATACTTACGCGAACTGCTCATTTTTTAAAATTTGATAATAATTTGGACACCTTAATTTCGTCTTTGGGAAAGTACACTTTAAATATATTGCCGACACGCAAATGCTATTTCCCGAAACGCGATTTCGAGCACTACGTTGTTCAACGTCAGGTTGAAGTGTGCTGCAAGTATGTTTATGCGGACATCTCAATCATATGAATTTAACTGTATACTTTGGACGAATTAATGTCGTATTTACGAAAGTACACTTTAAATTCATAGCCAACATGCAAATACCATTTTCCTAAACGCGATTGGGAGCACCAGATATTTCTACGCAACTAAAACTGTGCTTCAAATATATTTAAAAGGACTACCCGTTCGTTAAAATTCAAGTATACTTCAGACGAATTTATTGATTATTACCGAAAGTAGAGTTTCAATACACTAACAAGATGTAAAATCGCGATAATATATATTCACGTCTTTGGAAAGCGCTCGTGGCATGCTTTAAGCGACGTATTTTTTGCAAATATTAAGAATACATTGTGAATTCCATGCATAAAATTCTAGAAAACTATTAACTCCTTACTTTTAGTGCATTTATGAAGACAACATATGTGTAAAATACAATTTAAATTTCCCGCCGTATATTACAGCCATAATAGTTTTTGCTAGGAGTTAGTTTCTGCGCAACAAGTATTATCTGATCGAACACATGTGGTAGCTCTCTTATATATCGTAGAGCACGGACTTGGTAAGCGAATGATCAAGCTGCATTCACAGAGCGAGGTGCTAAGGGGCTACTTTTTATCTCTACCTTTTAAAGTAAAACACACGCTGACCGTGTTATTTTCGTGGAGAGTCATGAACATATAGTGCAAGTTTGTTTTAGGCGCAAAATATTTTCAGAAATGTGGAAGCGAATGTTTTGCATCTTGTTTCTTGACTGAATGCCGGTAGAGCACCTATCACAGTCTGATGACACTACAAATGTGACCATTGACCTACTAAGTTTTTTTCAGCATCGTGCTGAAAAAAAGCTAGTTATACTGAGTTATTTGATTTCGCCTGTGGGTGAACTAAAAAGAATGTGGTTTTTCATTAATTCAGTGATTAATATTGGTACTCATATTATAACGGAATGGCGGCAGCAGTGTTGGAAGTGAGGAACGCAGCAAAAAAATCTTTCAGAAGAAACTGTTTATTGGGATCACCTGTGCCCACAATGAGCTGAATGACTCGGCGGCGGCGAAAATCAGCCAGCGTGCACGCCGGTCGTCGAACAGAATGCCCGCGCTCTCGGCCATGCTCAATTCAGCTTTTGAGCTTTAGAGATATGGCGTGCAAGGTTACCACAGCACTCTTGAACATCGTAGAGTCAGCTCCGCCTGCATGCGATCCATCGTTATAAATCTGGAGGCATCTTGCATCACTAAACAAAGCGAGAAAGCGGCGTTCCAACAGCTTTGAAGAATGAGCAAACAAACAGTACAAAAATTCGCGGAAACACAACGTCCTTTAGCGGACATAATAGGGCTTTAGACGGACGACATAGACAATTTCTGGTCGTACGCGGCGTCGCTGAGATGCAGTCATTCCCTCAGGACGGACTTCATAGTACAGTTCCCCTAGCCGTAGAAGCACCGCATAGTTGCACAAAAGTTTTCTCTCAATTCACGGCGGCGAATGGGCGTCAAAATCCAGAATTTCTCCTGGCTTGTACACCGTGTTAAATCTTCGTAGGTTGTAGCGTCTGGCGTCGGTCTACTGGGGGTATTTGATCCCTAATTAGGCAAGTCTTCGGGTTTCTTCTGCGCGCTGAAGGTGGGTGTCGACGTCGACGTTTTCTTCGGTAACAATGGGCAATATGGCGGCTAACGTGGTCTTGGCCTCCTTACCAAGGACGAGCCTAGAAGGCTTCAGCTGAGTGATCTGCAATACACTATTGTAGACGAAGAGGATGTAAGGTAGGATGATGTCTCAGGTCTTGTGTTCGGCAGCAACATACATGGCGAGCGTGTCAACGATGCTTTTGTTCAGGTGCTCCGTCAGTCCGGTGCTCCGTTTGTCAACTGCTCCGGTAGATTGCTTGGCTCAAGCTCAAGCTGCCTTGTGTTCGTTCCGCCCTGAACTCTGTTCCTCGGTACGTGATGAGCGCATTTAAGTCGCCGTGTCGCAGAAGAATGAATTCCACGAAAAATTTGTAGACTTCTGCTGCTTCGTTCCATAACGGTTTTGCTTCGGCGTGGAGGGAAATGTAGGCGGTCGTTACGATGATCCACTTATTTCCTTATGCTGATTTCAGGAAAAGGTCAACCATGTCATTGGCAATCTGCTAGAAGTGCGCTCAAGGGAATTCAATAGTGTTCAGAATTCATTCTGAACGAGTGAGACGGGGCTTTCGTCGCTGGCAATCTCGGCGGGTTTTGACATCAAATCCGACATCGCACACAATTAGGGACAGTAATATTTTTCTTGATTTGGCGGAGGGTACGAGAGAACCCGAGATGTCCAGTTGTCGGCTCATCGTGTGAGAACTGTAGCATTTCTTCCCGGAGACTTGCTGGTACAACAAGGAGGTAGGCGGTTTTGCTCATTGCGAACTTCACGAGGATATCATTCTGTACACAGAAAAAAGACAATGCGTTTTTGATGGAGCTCCGAGCGTTGCAGCAGTAAAAAAAGAGATGGAACTAACAGATCCCCGGAAGGCGTCCTCATCGTCGTTCGGCGGTGGTGCATCTACCAGGGCCCCTAACAAGAAGTCGGCGTCAGAGTGCTTGCGTCCAAATTTGTAAGAGAACGGCACAGTTAATTCCTGGAGGCGCAGGTACCACTGAGCGAAGCGTCTGGAGTGGTCTGTCAAACTGGCAAGTCAGGACAGTGCGCGATGATCGCTGAACACCTTGAGCGGTCGTGTGTACAGATAGCCCAGATGTTGCCAAAGCGCTCCTCAATTGCTGAATCGTTATCCACGGCCTTCGACAGGGAACGGCTAGTATATGCGATTGATTCTTCCAGTCCATTGGCTTTCGGGACAAGGACGGCGCTTAGGCCCACGTTGCTTGTGTCGGTATGAATTTCAATCTCGGCGTTTCCATTAAAGCGCTCGAGAATCGACGGGAATTGGAAACGACGCTGATGTTCCGTGAAGGCTTCCCCTGCGGCACTCTTCATTGAAATGGCATTTCAGCCGTTATCAGTTGGGTCGGGCTTGCGTGGACGGGCGAAAAGTTTTTGACAAATCATTGGTAATATGCGCACAGTCCGAAGAATCTGCGCCTAGCTTTGTTATCGGCCGGCGGTGGAAACAGTGTGATAGCAGAGCTGTATGCAATGGTCGGTTATAATGCGGTGCTTGGCAATCGGGGTTTGCCAGACCTTCGGTGACGACAAGAACTCGCTGTAGCTTCGAAGCAGATTGCGGATGTTGTCTTGTTTGCTCCGGGCTGGGTTGGGTTTTTATCGAAGACGTGCTTGTGATTTTAGTTAGGTGAGCTTTCTGGAGCCAGATCAGAGAGGGCGGGGACATCGCGAACGTCGGATACTTCGACGAAGAAAGCAATTGTCGTTCCTGCGTTAACGTGCCGGTATTCTTCGCTGAAGATCATTAGCAGCCCTTCCTGTTGGCCATTACGCAAATCTTCAAAGCCTCTTGCGATCCCTACCCGCCGCGGTGGCTGAGTGGTTAAGGCGCTCGACTACTGATCCGGAGTTCCCGTGTTCGAACCCGACCATGGCGGCTGCGTTTTTATGGAGGAAAAATGCTAAGGCGCCCGTGTGCTATGCGATGTCAGTGCACGTTAAAGATCCCCAGGTGGTAGAAATTGTTCCGGAGCCCTCCACTACGGCACCTCTCTCTTCCTTCTTTCACTCTCTCCTTTATCCCTTTCCTTACGGCGCGGGTCAGGTGTCCAACGACGTATGAGACAGATACTGCGCCATTTCCTTTCCCCAAAAACTAATTATTATTATTATTTGCGATCCCAATTTCTCGCTCTAGAAGCAGCTCCATGTTCCCCTAGATGACAGCTTCCCTGTTCGTTGCATGCGTGGCACCTACGGTGATCATGACGCTTGATCGGGGTGGGACGCTCAGTTGTTCATTCAGGACACTTAGCGCAACATGCTTCACCATGGTTGCCGTCCAATAGATCTCTTCGTCTTTCGAAAGCGTGATGAGCATGGATCGAAGGTCAATGATCGCCTGACGTTCGTTTAGAAAATCTATGCAAAATATGACGCAGTGGGTACATTGCTGTAACACTACTAAGGTCGAGAAATAGGCATGTTCTTTGACGGTCCCTCGCGCTGTGCAACGTCCAGATGGCGTAATGAGGTTCCCTCTTGCCGTGCGGATTTGTGGGTCATCCAAAGCGGTCGTGACTGTCCTCAACTGCGCGGCGAATGTTTCGTTAATCACTGAATACTCGGCTCATATGTCAACTAGAGCGGTCACTTTCCGGCTATCGATAGTCACTTCCAAGTCAGATGTACTGGTTCTTGTAATGGACGTCATCCTCGACGTCGGATCACGGCTTCGTCGAGAATGTGAATCGTGGGTAGGGCATATCGTGTTGGCTTTTTTGGGAGGCGGCATCATCCCGAAGTCGTGTCTTGGTCGAGCTCCTGTTTGTAGTTTTCTGCAGCGGTGGCGTCTTCAAGCGGCTTGGTCGTGCAGGGTCTTCATGGATTGAACGGCAAGCAAATTGACCACCACAGGTAGCTTTATTAAGTTTTTCCTGTGATGGCTGCGACACCTTGCGCAAACAGCCGCTACGTAATTGCGGCGCAGTGACGTAAAACATGCTGTGGACGATGATGATGCCAAGAAGAGACGGCTCGACGACACGTAATTCTCTCGGCGTAGACATCTCATTTTTTCTTCCGTGATCTTTGGCCAGTGTAGGATAGTGGGGCGTCATTTGAGAAGCCACGCAGACCCATTATTCTTCAGGGGCAAGGCCAAAGAATGCGGCCAGATTCGCCGCAATAGAAGAAGAGCGAGCGGAGCTGATCCGGCGTTTTCCATAGGTCTTTTTTTTAGTTGAGCGTGCAACAACTTTGGCAGGCGGTACGATTGATGCCTTTTGTTGGGGGCACATGGCATAGAGTGGTGTTGAGTTGCAGGACGCCTTTGGCTGCTCACAGTGGCGGCGTAGGTAGTGACCTGGGGTTCTGTGGCTGCACGTCAGGGTGCCAAGTGCCTCTTGCACTTCTCTCCGTATTACGTCTATGAGAGTCGCTGCTGGCGGCTCCTCACCTCTACCAGATGTCACGCAGTGGTGACGACAGTCCAGGTAACGAGGAAGACAGCTAAAGAAGACTTCCAAAACAAACTGCTTATAATGCTGATATGCGCACTGAATGAACTGAATGACTCTGTGCTAACGAAAGTAACAATGTTCTCGGTGGTCGTCGAACAAAATTCCCGCCGCTCTACTCCGTGACAAAGTTAAAGCTGGTATTGAAATTTCAAAGACGCGGCTAAAAATTACCACAAGAGTCTGGGATACCTTAGAATCGGCTCCGCCTGGGTGCGATCAATCGAGATAAATCTTGTGGAGTCTTGCATCACAAAAAAAGCGACAAAGCCGCATTCCAGCAGCTTTAAAGAATGAACAAGCAAACAGTGCAAATATTCGCGGTAGTATGAATCAAGCATTTGTATTGTGGGCTAAAGATATACCAAGAAGGAAAGGCAAAGTCAAGACAAGAAATCTGTTTTATAGGAACATGTGTACACTGCGCAAAAATTCTATAGCAAAGATGACCAAATACCTAGGGGTTATCAGTGCAAATGCAAATGCGGCCTGCGCTGCCAACCTCTCTCGCAGGGTGTCCAGGAAAAGGAACAATCATTGTTACGGCCCATTTGAGCAAACCAAAGCGGATGCCTGGTTGTCATAGCCTGAAGACAAGGCGTATCATGACAACTTATGGCAGATAAACGTTTTGCTTCAAGTGAGGGTAGAAGAAATGAACTTGTGCACATTATTCAATGGTGAAATATCTCACGTTATAACTAGGCAGCACGTCTTGTGAAATGCGTTCCACTGCACATTATTTTCTTGCCCCAGTCGCCGCGGTAGCTCCGTGGTTAAGGTGCTCGGCTCTACTGACCCGAAATACGCATGTTCAAGCCCTGCCGTGGCGGTCGCACTTTGATGGCGGAAAAATGTTAGAGGCCTGTGTACTGTGCGATGTTAGTGCACGTTAATGAACACCGGGTGGTCGGAATTCCTAGAGATTTTCACTGCACCGTCCCTCCAAGCCTTACTCGCTTTGAGATGATAAATTGCATAAATTTATTTTCCTAGACATTCAAGCAATTTTTTTGTATCAGGTAAATTGATTGACGTAGAAGGCATTGTTTCACGATGTTCAATTAAAATAATACCTATTATTGTTTGCATCCACAGAGAGCTGGTAATGATGCCACATCGTATACAATGCTCATATTGATAGTAGGAGGAGTGATAGAATTCGAAGAGACTTTGGAAAAAAATAGCCCTGGCGTATTTTGCTTTTTTCATCCATTGAATGGAAATCACCGCGGTCGGGTTCAAATCTGGGAATTCCAGCTTAGTAGCCGTGTGCCCTAACTGTAGCGGAGCTGGCATTGCCTGCGGCACTGAAGAAGATCTGCCTCGCGCATCATAGAAAGCTTTCATCAGTTGTTGTTAGCCTATCTTTTGATAGGCTAACAACAACGACAACATCAACCAGCCCGGCCAGCCAGCAACGTCAACACCCCGCTCCACCGTCTCAGCAGCCGCGGTGGCGGGCAGATTTCGTGGCACATTCGAAAGTTTGGCAGTAAGCAGCAAGAGCATTCATAAAATTTTAACGCTACTTTGTTTCACCTAGCTTATGGATATCACTAAATGCAAGGTGTCCAAATATCAACAATGGGCATTGTATGTATCTCGCAGAACGTTTATCCGTATTCTGCAAAGTCAGCAAGACATTTTCAGCTCTTCGAATGAATTGCTCACCATTTTTAATTGATGAAACCAGCATAAAAATATGATCGGTAGTTTTCTGGGTACCAGAAGAAGACACCCCGATAAATTTTCAAAAAATCGAAGGAAGGGCTAGATGTAAAAAAATATTTCAGCGTGCGTAATGTTTTTGGGGGCTAAAGTTCAAGTGAAATAATATATTCTTGCAAAATGCACGAAAGTGTATACTTAAAATGATCAGTGAGGCAGAAGAACTTTAAATGTCCGTGAATAAATAGTTGCGGTAATATTGATGAATGCTTTACGAAATCTTCACTCCAATTTCTGTGATTTCTTTCGGACCTTTCCTTCGTTTCCTGTTGCGCTCATTCCTGTGAGTTCTGTTAAATCACGTGTGTTGGCACCTAGAAGCACAATCTTTCACCTTTCTTATTCCAGAATTGGAGTAGTACATGAAGGTGATGCTGCGCCTCGCTATCTGGAGAACAACCTTGGAGCTCAGGACTGCTCTGGCTACAGTACCTCTATTATGGCTCCAGTCATGCAACATACCGAACTAAAGTTATCGCATTGCACGCAACGCCAGGTCTTGGCCTACTTGCGGTGAGTACATTTTTCTTCAGACTGATGATAGCAAGCAAGCCTAAGCATAGTGATGGCAGTCGACAGCGCTTCAACCTTAAACTATCGAAAATCTACATATAGAGGAGTGAGGAGCTGAAAATATTACACTTGCCTACCTTCACTTCATGATAGACAAATTCTCTATATCAGGGGCTGCCAGACAGGCATGGCGCCAGTGAGACATACAAAGAGCCATAAAAAATTATCTTAATGAAGAGCCGGACGACGAAGGGTGGCTTGACAATTTTCTAATTTACTTGCAACAAATCTGCAGGTAAACATGCATCCCACTTTGCAGCGATTGCTAACTGGCTTTCTGCATTGTGATGTCCTATTCGTGAAGCAGGAACGCTGAAGATTCGTTGTCTGAGAGGCAGAAATTGGAGGGTGGAGGTGTATGTATATATTCCGGAGAGTCACTAGCCGCATTTCGACCACCGAGTAGCCGCATTCGGATTGCGAGCCGCAGTTTGACAAAGTCCTGCTCTATACTGACTATATTTTTAGTAAATGCTTATGTGAGACATAAAATTATGCCGACATTCTACAAAAACATTACAAGCAATTTTCAAGAAGGCTTAGTTGAAACAGACACAAGATGGCTAGAGACGACGCTTCCATATCTCAGCCTTGAAATGAGACAGAGGCGTCAAAAGATTAGCGGACGACAATAGAATGCCCAGCCAGGGTTGCGGTAGCACAAAGAGCTTTTCGCGGTGTTCTTCCTCACTTCTGGCTTCATGGTGTCATGTCTGGTCACTTCTTCCGGTTTTATGACATCGCTTTACATATAATCGTCATAACCGCTCATCAGGTAACATGTTAAGTTCTAGACCTTATGATACACATCGGCATGCGTAATGCCATGACCTGACACTAAGCATTAGCCCCGCTGTGCCATCGCATGCCGACAAACGAGCCATCTAGCTATATTTCATCATCACTACCATCATTAAAATCTATCTGAATACACCTACTGCAGGAAGACCTCTCGCATGACTCTCCAATTAACCCTGTTCTTTGCGAGCTGCGCACACCGTATCCACAGAAACTTCTTAATATCAACCAACCACTTAAATTTCTGCCACCCTCTGCTAGGCTCGCATTCTTTTGGAGTCTACTCCGTAACCTCAAGGACCAGCGCTCGTCTTGTCTTCGAACTGCATGCCCTCTCCAAACCCATTTATTCCTCTTAATTTCGACTACGACGCCATTCATCCGCGTTTCTCCCTTCACCCAGTCTGCTGATTTCATGTCTGGAATACTTTTTTCTTTCCATAGCAGGCTGCGTTCTCCTTACCGTAACAAGAACCCTTTCTTAACATCCACATTTCCGCCTTATATGTGAGTACCGGTAAGAAACAGCCGTTATACGCTTTTCTCTTGAGGGATACCGGCAAGCTGCTATTCATAATCTGATGTTTTACCTCTGAAATCATATATTGGTTAGGTCTGTATCAAACGTGGTTCCACCTCAATCTTTAGATAGGCGGCACAAGATGGAATAAAGACGCGTATTGAGGATAATAGATCGATTGCCAGATCCACAGAGCCACCATTAGAGCATTTATTGCACCCGTGAATAAAGCTACGCGTTGTTAGAAAAGCTTACTGATCAACAATAGTTTAAAGCAAATAATTAGCGTCTATTGTGCAGTTTGTTGAGTAGAAATGCGTAAATTCTGTATAATGGGAGCCAATATATACACCGACGAAGTGAAACAGCCAAGAAGAAACGCACTTGTGGTGGCTATATTCTGGAGGGAACGCCAACCAGATTATTAGAGCCAGCACGACATATTCCCGGTGTTTTTATAAACTGTTTAAAAACGGTTATTCTAATCCCTGCTAGATATACATTGGTGATGTAAGTGCAGGAGGATTGTAAGAAGGGCGGGCATTATGTACGTGATAATTCTCAGAGATAAAACGATTATAAACCAATTTACTAATTACATTTGTATCTTCAATTTCCGGGTAAAGATTATATTAATAAATTGATGACCGTCAACACGAAAGCTCCGTCGAGCGTTTTAAATCTTGTTTATCGGGAATGCATTATGTGCAGGAAGTTATATAGGAACTTGACAGCTACCATAGTCTTCCACAAATTCAGCAATAAAATTCCAATAAAGAAAGGCGTCAGGCAAGAGCACACGATCTCGCCAATGGTATTCGCCGCCTGTTTACAAGAGAGTATTCCAAGCCCTGAATTGGGAACAGTTGGGGACAAGAGTTGATGGAGAATACCTAAATAATCTGCGATTCGCTGATGACATTTTCTTGCTGAGTCACTCAGGAGATGAACTGCAAATCATATTCAATAAGTTATACAAACAGAGCAGTACGGTGGGTCTAAGAAATAAAATTCAGAAAACCAAAGTATTGTTCAATAGTATAGCAAGGAAACAGAGGTTCACAATTGGCAATGAGGGGGTGGAAGTGGTAAAGGAATGCGTCTACTTAGGGCGGGTAGTGACAGCTGATCCAGATCATGAGAGGGAAATAACTAGAAGGATGAGAATGGGGTGGAGCGTATATGGCAGGTTCTCTCAGATTATGAATAGCAGGTTACCAATATCCCTCAGGAGTAAAGTGTACAACAGCTGTATCTTACCGGTACTCACCAACGGGGCAGAAACGTGGAGGCTAACGAAAAGGGTTGAGCTTAAGTTAAGGACAACAGAGCGAGCCATGGAAAGGGAAATGATAGGTGTCGCGTTAAGAGATCGAAAGCGCGCAGAGTGGGTGAGGGAACAAACGCGTGTTCAAGACAACCTGGTCAAAATCAAGAGGAAGAAATGGGCTTGAGCAGGGCATACTTAATCGTAACAGAGTGGATTTCAAGAGAAGGCAAGAGTAGCAGGAGGCGGCGGAAGGTTCGGTGGGCGGATGAGATTAGGAAGTTTCCAGGCGTAGCGTGGGCGCAGCTGGCTAACGACATAGTTAATTAGAGAGACATGGGAGAGGCCTTTGCCCTGCAGTGGTAGTATTGAGGCTGATGATGATGGTGGTTTAGAATTGTATAATTTCAAGCACGGGCATTTTTTAGTGCCTTCATGTGGGCCAGTCGGCGAGGCATCGTAGACAGATGCTGCTCAAAGGAAACAAGGAGTACATACAGAAATGAAGAAATAGAGAAATGATGAAATTTGTTAGTAATTGTATTACCGAGAATAATGATGAACAATGCTTTGTCAATGCCTCTGGTATTTCGGTTTCTTCGTTTTTAGAAGATCTATCGTCTTATCTCGCTTCTACCTTTGTTGAGCTTCCGGTGCTCTAAGAACTTAGTTATGGTCATGGCTGTTCGCACAAGTTCGCGCCAAAGAATCGACCCCTTTCTGGAGTACTCCAATTGAACGCCTCTGCAAATCGCCCCCTTGCATTTGTACAATCAGGCGACTGGGGGCGAACAAACCTTCGTTTACTGATCGGCATATTTTTCACAGTAATCCTGCAAGGTGACAAAGTAATATCTATTTTATGTTCCTGCCTAGTTTAGCTGCAATGGATGTCTTTGTCTAATTGTTCAGAATGTGGTGTGCCGCTCGTAGTGGACCTAGCGGCTCACTCCAGAAGTTATTTAATTGCCGAAAGGAACAACTGTTGCTCTACCTGAGCAGTGCAGGCTCCCTACCGCTCAAAGCGGGTCACGTGACTCTCGTCTCTTGTTCTTGCGTGCCACCGACGCTCACAACAGCTGCGCCGCTGCATGACGCGACCCTCAGCGCCTCCGCAAGAAATATATTGGCGCGCAGCTCTGCTTCCCGCTCCTCTGGCTTAATCCGGACACGGGACGCATTTTAAGGCGAAAATCTTCAATGACTCATGCTCCGTCCGTCCGTCCGTTACGCTCTTGCGCGCATGGCCTTCGAGATCTCCCGCGCATTAGCGCCCGTGGATGATCTCAGAGGCCATGTTGCGAAATTGGTAATTCTATGCGCATGCGCCAGGTGGCACCACCGGCGCGCGCGCAGCTCTCTAGCCAGACGCCTCAAGCTGTCGACCGAGTCGGGTGCCGCGCAACCTCCCTCCTAGCGCTCGCTTCAGTGGAGTCTCAGAATGCGGGCAAACGCAAGAACTTAGTTAACATCTTAACCACACATTAATGGCACAAGCAGCAACACTGCGCTAAAGGCTTTTGTCTCACCGCACTTTAGGTGAACATAGTGCCCCCCTGAATTTTTTCGTTAGTGGCCCATTTAGTGCCATGGCACTAAATAGAACAGAATGGCATAGGACAACTCACTAGCAGTTGTTTCTAACAACACTTTGAAGCTGACGCAACTGCACAATGCCAGAAATTTGTAGCATAGTCTCTGAACATTATGCTAAGCATGGAATGTTTTCCTACGGATCTCTCAACTCTCAAGCCCTCAACACTCCACACCTGTTCGCGGGCCGATCCTATGTACTGCCGAAAATACATACAAAGGGTAAATCTGGCCACCCTACACTTTCCAGCATCGACATCAATACAGAACCGATTTGCAGTTACTGTGACATATTAGACACATTTCAACAGCACACCTATGGCACATACACGACACACAATTTTTTTTGCGGGAAATAGTAGGCCTCAAGCTTTCGAAAGAAAGCCTACCTTGTAGCCTCCGCGTTCTCTCTTTATGTAGAAATATTTCTCAGTCTGATGGCATCTATTCTCTGATCTATGCCTTGTAAGAAATACCGATTAAACTGTTGCCCGAATATGCATAGCAACTTCCAGCTCAACAATCCACACTGCGCACAAATTAACAGCGCCTGTATAGAAAAAGAAGACCACTACCTATTCGAACATCATGCCTAGTACTAAATCTCAAATTTTTCTCCAACGCCTCAACACTCCGATCCTATACAAACGCTGCTAAGAAGGAATCTTATTTGAGCGGACGCAGAACAATAACTCCTAGGTTTTATTGAGAATATCAACCTCGCCTACATCGACGTATTTTTCACCCACTTGTGTTTCCACACCACAATTAAGTTTCTAGATGCTAGTATTTTTGGTAAAAGATGGTTCATGTCAGAGTACACTCTGGATTCACTAGAAGGTTTTACAGCAATAATAATTTTGCCCTTTCAGCAACTCCCAACTCATACAAAGAAAAGGCATCTCCCAAGGCGCATCTCCTGTTTGGAAATCTCCAGTTTGGAAATATGCCGTATATTGTAGAGACTGCGCCATATTCTCCAAAATGTCAAATGGAAGACAGAGCAAGCCGTCACATGTGCTCATACGATGGAACAGCGGGAATACACGAATACGATAGAGAAGCTGCCATCTGATTGTATTGCAGAATGTGCACAAAGAGAAGTGAATTGACGCCCTCGAGCATGGTTTTGTTTTTGGAGGGATCAGGCAAGAGCCTTCCGGGGCTGCTCGTACAAAAAAAGATTTTATCGTGTTTATCCCGGACGGCATACGGGACACAATTTGAGTGACCCCCATCCCCAAGAACATGGACCCCAACCTACACGAAGAACCCAGAAAGGCGAGAGCCGAGTACATCCAAAAATCATTAGCCCGCCAGACAAAAACGGTGTATGTGGACGCAGCCACATACACCAGAAGGACGGGACAAAACACCAACGCGGTAGCGGCTGTGATAAACTCGGACATGCGGGAAATCGTCAGCGCTTCGCTACGGGACTGCATGGTAGTCGAGGCTGAAGAACTGGCCGTCGCTCTAGCGGCAACGGAGGGCTACCGGACTAAGCGATCCTTAACAATACAAACCGACTTTCAAACGGCATGTCGAAACTTCATGTTAGGCAGAATAGGTCACAGAGCGCTCCGCATACTCCGCTCTGGGGACCGACACAAATAAAGCACAGAAGAACCAATAAAACGTACGATAGTATGGACGCCGGGACACGCGGGAGTGGAAGGCAACCAAGCGGTCGACAGGGTAGCTCAAGGGTACACTTTTTATCGAGCTCCCCCGACAAGCGACCTCGAGGAATCCGAACCTGTCCCTAGAGGTTACTCGGCAATCTTAAACCGCTACAAGGGCTGCAGGAAACGGTACCCCCCACCACATAAATCTCTCTCCAGGGAAGACGCCGTCGCCTGGAGGCTGCTACAGACGGGCTCATACCCGAATCTAAATACACTCAACAAAATACAACCCACACAATACACAGACAAATGCCCATGGTGCCATGAAGCACCCATGCTCTATCACATAACGTGGGCCTGCCAGAAAAAAAAGGTGGCACCAAAAATACCAAACCCGAGTGCGGAGCAATGGGAAGGAATGCTCTCCAGCGACCGTCAGGACGTCCAACTTGGGCTGATCCGGCGAGCACAGCTGGCAGCGGCATCCAGCGGAGCCCTGGACTATGGGCAGGCGACCATTGCTGAGAAGACAGAAGACGCCATCTGACTCCGCCAAATTGCTCACCTACTCTCTAGAGCTCAATAAACGTTTTCCTTCCTTCCTTCCTTCCTTCCTTCCTTCCTTCCTTCCTTCCTTCCTTCCTTCCTTCCTTCCTTCCTTCCTTCCTTCCTTCCTTCCTTCCTTCCTTCCTTCCTTCCTTCCTTCCTTCCTTCCTTCCTTCCTTCCTTATCGTGTTAGGCATCCGCAAATCTGTAATAGCAGCAATGGTGAGCCCATCATAAATGCATTTTATTAAGACGAAAACTTCTTAGGGAAATCGCCAAACAACCACTGCCTAAAATTGTACACACTAAATTTTCGTCTGACGCCTTTCTTTTCAGAAGTCGTCGAGGAGAGTGCTTGCGTTTAAGGAACCCAAATCGTCACCAGAATGATATAAAGCGTAACCTGATACGAGCCGTTCTAGTGAACACCTCAAACCTTTGTAAGAAGATGGTGCCGGACAAACCCAATGTGAAATATGTGGAAGTAAGTAGAAGAACACTGTTGGAACCATGATTCACCCCGGCATATCCAGAGAAGATCATTCTTGGGATTGCAAGTAGGATGTAAAGGCTACCCATGAGAGGCTTGAGAAAGATTAAAAACATAGCAAGGAATGATTGGTGGCGCCAGCTTAAACCATGTTGTTGAGGATTGTATGTGGTTAGTAAGAGAGTCCTTGTATTTTATCAATTGAGTTAGTCAATAAATTAAAAATACGAGTTTTATGACTTGCGTGCCCGTAGATTATTATAGGTGATAAGAGTAGAGCTTGCCACAATAATATATTTCTTCTGTGTTGATTTTGATGTGTTCTCCTAGAGGGGTTATTCGGCGTTCAAAAGAGACGCGCCAAAATGAAAAAAAATTCCTACGCGACCACGTGGTGGCGTACCATGATAGCAGCGCACAAAAATTAGCAATTTATGAAGCTGTCAGTGGGTCCAGGTTACAAACTTAAAAGTAACACTACTAGTGATGGTGCCACGTTCTATACTGGTAACAGCAGGCACGCTATTTTGCAGTAGTTTTGCCCAATCCCCAGCAAAGCAGCATTCGTCGTCCTTGGGCGGACGGTCCGGTTGTCAGCCGTAAGAAAATTATCAGTGTAAGAAAGAAAACAATGCGTCGAAATGCAAAGGCGTCATATGTGAGTAGTCAGGCGCGAGAATCTTTCCGCCTATACTAGCAACGCAGCTTAGTCTTCCAGCTTGCCTACAGCTACCGAGATCTCCTGGTCCTGTTAATTTCTACGCAATGAACGCTGTCAGGTGATAAGTGTTACTTTGAATTTTGCAACAGCGCCCACTTCTTTGTTGTTGCCCCATCATAATAGCGGTGCCATCAACGTGGCTACGTCCACGGATACCACGTTTGAGGGTAATGCTGTCGTTGCGCAAAACTCATCGTCACTTGGTAATTTTTACATTTTTCACGCTATTGCTTTTAACTGCTAGAAACACTTATTTATGACAGACGACAAGATAAAATCTGGTGAATTAGGATCTCTTTGAAACGCTCTGCAAGTTGGCACTGGAGTTTTCGCACGAAACGCACTACTAAAAATAACACCTGTGCTAATTTATTTAGTCATTGAACTGACCACATTAGAAACTTCACTCAGCAACTGCATGCAGTGGTAATAATGAATGTTTCGTGAACCTGTGATAGTACTGTGTTCTTTAAACATTGATTTCAATGAGCGCGGACGCCTGGCACATCTCGGGTGAATGTTTCTTCCCTCAACTACACTAAGCATAAGTTGTTGGAAATCACTTCAGAAAAGTGGAGAAACTACGGCACTATTTTAGGTGCTTTGGCTCTGTTTTCTCAAATCAGAAACGCTGCAAGTGAACACTTTTTCGCAGTGCGCGTAATTGACTTAAGGAATAAAAAAGTCTGCAGTGTTAAAAATTATTTCTTTATTGCTGAGCTAGCCAGCTCATCACGAAACGTGCGAAACAAGCATAATCCATTGATTTTATATAGCGTTAAACACTATTGACGTACGTTAGTACACTTGAGATGCTTTTGTTAGCAAGAGGAGGCCAGTTTCTCGATATAAAGAACGACTGATTTATTAAGACTTTATCACGTTTCAGTAATGATACGCAGAGCGTGAAAGTACGCTATTACCGCGTCCATATAGTAGCTCGCGGGGCACCGAAGGGGGACAAGAAATTCGACGTAGAGAAAAGGGCGTTTTCATAAAAATATATGCAGAGAGAGAGAGAGAGAGAGTGAACAAATTAACAAGACACAGCCACTTTCATTTGTAAGCGCGAAGTTAAAAAATGGGCATGGTGTAACGTATGTTTGAGTTTATTGTGCTGCCTGATACACGATGTTGCATAAAAGCACCATGCATTCAAACTTTAGAATTTTAGATGGTTTTCCTATAATACGCCATATCATTACATATCTTCTACAGCAGGTTACGCTAAGAGTAGATTAAACAACCTCAAAACATATAACATTCATATCACAAGGGTGAGGGCTAGTTACTTCTGGGTATTATAAGAAATGTTTTCAGCGAACCGTTTTTAAAGGGCTGCAGAAAGGGGTGTTTGAGCTTGGATTTAAAATGCTTGCACTATGTAGAGTACAGGCCACCGAGTGTCCATGCTGCGTACGAGACCTCAAAAGCGAGCGAGAAATTTACCATAATTTTTTTGAAATTCCCGCTTTAGCAATTCGCCGCGACGCGATGTCCCGTTCTTTCGCGCGGAAACCTGGCAGACAACGTCAAGTCTTCCAAATGACGTCACAGCCTGGGGTTATCATTGGTTCACAGCGCCAAATTCCTTCAGACGACACGCGCCACAGCGGCCACGGCCACACCGTGCGCGCCGCAGCCGGCGGAGGAAGGGGAGAGGCAGAGTGAGTAGGGCAGGCAGAGGAGCGCCGCCGTTTTGGCGTGCGAGAGGAGAGGGAAGGCGCGAAGAGGCGGAAGTTCAAATTTTGTCTGCATATAACTCAGCTTGCACAAAACGCATTAAATTATTTTTGTCGAGGGATAATTATGAGCCGTCGTCTATTAACATCAAACACATATCGCACCTTTATTGAGACCCCCTTTCTTGGTCCTTTTATCTTCCGCTTAGGTTATCGTTATTCCGCCAGCACTGAAAAAAAAAGTTCCCTTTTTGGATTGCGGCCCTTGCGGGTAAAAGTAGAATTGAGCTTTGAATAAAATTTCGGATACAATGTGACAAAATATTTATTCAGTGCGGTTTTAACATGACGTATTTCTTCCTAAACTGAATGTTATCTATGGCAGAGAGAATGTGGGCAGATGGTTCCTGATAATCACAAATTTAACAATGGAGAGAAAGCAAAGTATTTTTGTCCTATTGTCGAAACGCTGGCAACAGGCTTCAGGCTCTCCGTTTCTTGTTCTATATTTTATGGAGATCTTTTAAAATCTCTGTAATTATGTTCCACGAATCGTTAGCATACGCGGGCATACGAACTGTCGCTGTATCCGCGGTAACGCACTAAATTTTTTCAACGAAGGTGGTGCACTTAATTACGTTATACCCGATGTGAACACACTATGTTCCTTCCATCCGATATGCAGGCACGAAAAAATATTATATCCGGATTGGCATACTTAGGTTCTTTATGTCCGCGGTTAACCAAATAAACTAATTTATATTCTTTGTGGCATAATTAGATTCGTTCTTTCCGAGGCTAATAAACGAGAGGTCGTTAATCCAGGGCGGCAAAACTTGTGTTCGTTGTATTCGATGTAATATATTAAGTGCATTCGTAACCCGGTTGAGCAGATGTGTCCCCTATACTTGCCTGCCGACAGGGAGCGGCCGCTTTTCCCCCTTGCACAGACCCCCATAATGTAAACGTATTAATTGAATGTGAAAGTTTGCAAGTGAACGGTACCATAACGTAAACACTATTCAGCCCAGCCTTCAAAGTCGAGCCTCAACGAGTCACGTGGGTAACATGCACCGGCCCTCGGACATTGAGTGAATAATTCTCTTTCTCTCTTTCACATCAGTTACGTATCAGAACACCATAAGCGCTGCGGCTTAGCACGCGACGAAAATGAACAACGTGTAGGGCATGTATTTCTCTTGCACGACCGGTTGACAACATGTGCAATGTTCTTTCATCGCTTTACCGGGAATAGGCTGCTTCCGCCAGTAATGGACCTTGCTTTTCGCTAGATCAATTTCGTCATAGACGCAATTGAGTCGATTTGCAACAAATTGTTCGCAATCTTGAATTGCATAGTCTGATCACTTCGCAAGGAGGACGACACAATCTCCGTTCATAGCATTTCTGTCGTAGTCGTCATGAAATATTATTGTTTTCATGCTACGGTTCCTATCGTTAATATACTAGATCGAATTTTTCTATACGAGAAAATACCTTATGGCGAGCAATTCAAACGACTTCAAGCCAAACGGGTGCACAACTTCACTGAGAAAGTTTTGAGCAGTCCTGTTTCCTAAAGCGTGCCTCTGAATTTAAAAACAATGGTGCAACTGTTCGCAATGCGTAGAAGTGCAGATTTCAGCACGCATGTACTTGTGTGCCGCGCACCCATCTTGAAGAAACGTTTAGAATCCGAAGAAGTAAACGAGCGAACTAAAGCGCTATATCAAATACTTGATTTACCGGGCAGCTAAAGGCCGACGTGCGCCGTATACTACAAGCACTTTTAAGTTTTTGACACACGCCACGTTTCTTTCTTCACTTTACGCACTTACTCTTCCTTCACTACAACAGTAATGCTTGCTGTCGTTTTCCAGTAAAGCAGAGACTGGTGCAAATGTGGATTAAGATGTCGTGGCTCTTTATGCCGGAGTACTGCCGGCCGCACGCTCAACAAAACGCTCAAGTGCGTGCCTTCCACTCACATTAGTGTCACTTGGCATCGTCATCTTGCTCTGAAACAATATCAGGGTGGAAGCAGGCCACCCGCTGTGTCAAATCGGGGAAAGCAAACCGTGCAGCATTATTTCTGAACCCAGCGCTCAGCTCTTGTTCCGAACTACTCTAAAGTCAGTGAGTGAAGCGCACTCGAGTGATCGTGTTAAGCATTCCTTTAACGATTTATAGCGGTGCTATGAATGATTAAAAACTATAGGTTTCTGGCCACGAAGTTGGTGTTTTTAAATGCGTGGTATCTACAAAAGAAGGAAAAGAAATGAAGATATTTTTAAAAGTATTTCTTATGTGGTTGCCTTTTTCATTGCAGAAACTCGATGAGAAACATAACATGGGTACATGCTACATTATATGTAGGTGGGTAGAGGGTGATTCTGCTTATTATCAATACACGAAGGCACCAGATTTTACGCCTTGTGGAAAAAATCAACATGGCCCTTTGAAGGTAAGAGTTTCAATAAAAATCTATTCCATCAGCTGGTTGGAATGCGACTGTAGTAGAAACGGTTCGAAGTGGCTATTAGAGTGCCGACTTTGTCAATCGCTTGTAACTAAAATGGCCAAGAAAACACAGCCTTTTGTTCTTCTGCCCGGCATGTTTATAATACCTTCATCTAGCTGCCGTAGAGATGTTCTTAATGATTACCCGCTTCCTTTCCGACGCCTTGGGCTCACTTTGCAATGATCACATGGTGGGTCTCTAAGGCCAAGTCCCTTGCGTTTTCTAGATAGCCGATTTCATACACTTTAGAGATAAGCAGCGCTTCGGTATTTCAAACAGGATCACGTTATCATATATATATATATATATATCGCCAAAAAAGGTAGAACAACAAAAAGGGGCTTTTACTCGGATGGCCAAGGAGACCAGCAGCGCGCATCCGAGCGGAAACATCGTCTCCCCCGCTCCACTACCAGCCAACTCGCAGAATGGGAGCAGTGTGCCATTGCTCCTTTAGTTTCAAGAGGCATCGCCTCGATGCCCCCGTGAAGGGGGAAAAACAGTATGGAGGCGCCGAAAGTGCGAAGGCGCGTGTGGCATCGGCACTGATTGTGAACCCTGGCAATTGCAACGGGCATAAAACGGTTTCATGCGCGACGCTCGGATGCCTTCAGACTTGTGCGGTCCAGAAGACTGAAGAACTGCTTGCGGGAATACTTCATAGTTCACATCGCTGAGTTTATGAAGCACCTCGTAAAGGCCGAAATAGCGGCGCAGAAGCTTTTCAGGTATATTGCTCCGTACTCAGACGTGCTCGCCGGGTTTATAAATCTCCTCCCTGTGGCAGAGATAGTAACGCCGGTCGTCAGTTGTCTGCTGGTGTCGAATCCGTTGTCTAGCAATTTGGCGAGCGGCTTCTGTATCACGAACGAATTAGTAAGCGCCCATGATAGACGAAGGGACCCAATCCAGGAGCAGCATGGAATCCATCATGGTCAGGGCGTCATGGTCATACAACAAACGGAACGGAGTAAAACGCGTCTTTTCATAAAGGGCGGTGTTGTACGCAAACGTGATGCAGGGAAGTATTTCTTCCCAGTTGTGATGGTGAGCGTCGACATACATAGACATCAAATCTGCAATGGCCTTGTTCAGCCTCTCAGTCAGTCTACCCGTTTAAGGACGGTAAGCTGTCGTTTTTCTATGGCTGGTGTCACTGAGATGCAGGACGTTATGTGTAAAAGTCTGCGTAGCTGCGGTTGCCCGGTCGGTTAATACAAGCATGGGGGCGCAGTGGCGAAGGACAATGTGGTGAACAAAGAACTGCGCAATGTCGACCGCGGTGGCACGGGTAAGAGCCTCAGTTTCACAGTAGCCGCTGAGCTAGTCCGTGGCAACAACAATATACCGGTTACCCATGAAGGACACTTGGATTGGACCCAGTAAGTCCATCCCGACTTGCTGAAATGAGATTTGCGGAGGATCAATTCCGTTCAGAAGGCCGGCCAGTTTTTTCGGCGGTATCTTCCGTCGTTGACACTCACGACAGGTTCTATCATAGCGTTGGACAACCGCTGCAAGCCGAGGCCAGTAGTACTTGTCAAGGAGGCGCCTCTAAATTGTAGAAAAACCGAGGTGGCCGGAAGAGAGGTCGTCGTGGCATGCAGAGAGAACTTCCTGACGAAGCGCTGTTGGGACAACAAGGAAATACGCAGTTTCGATCGGGCCGCAGTTTTTCTTGTAGAGGTCTCCATCTCTAAGGAAAACGACGAAAGTCCGCGTGAGAACAGTCGAGGCAGAGACGAAGCGGTTCCTTCGAGGTACTCAATTAGAGGCAGCAGTTCGTAGTCAGCCCTCTGCTGGTGGGCAACGTCGGATGTTGTGATGGCGCCAAGGAAAGCAGAATCGCCGTCGGACTGATCCTATGGGCACGGAAGAGGAGCTTAGGAGAGACAGTCTGCATTGCTATGTTTCTGACCCGACTTATAAACGATGGTGACGTCGGACTATTGCATCCAAAGGCTCTACCGTGCAAGCCACTCCGATGAATCTTTGAGGATTTCAAGCCAACTGAGAAGTGATTTTCGCTGACGACTCGAAGCAGGTGGCCATGCAGATAATAATAAAATTTCGTGACTGCCCACTTAATAACGAGACAACCCTTTTCTGTGGTGGAATAAGTCACTTCGGAACGGGACCTAGAGGGACTTGCGTATGCGATCCCGCGCTCTACACCGTCTTGGCACTGCACAATCACCGCACCGAGGCCAACATCACCGCCATCTGTGTGCTTTTTTCCGTCGGCCTCCAAGTCGAAGTGGCCAAGGGTAGGCGGTGATTGGAAGCGGGCTTTAAGTTCACAAGGTCAGGGTTCACGTCGGTCTTAATGGCTGATGCCGTGTCCTGTTCCGCTTCTCCGGCGTCCGTTGTGGATAACGCACATTAGCTAGCATGCTCGGCAAGATCTTCAAAATGGGCAATCACTGTGTTCTTCGTCAAGTTTTGGGTTTTGCAACTAAATTTGGTCGCCAAGAGCTCTCTGCGCATGTGAACAAAGTCAACAAGGGCGCCAGAATGTAAACTTGCCGAGACAGTAGCAGCTTCATATTCGCTTTGGCAATGCCCCGAGTGCCGAAGCTTGTATCACACTTGACTGTGACAAACTTGCTTGATCTCGGCAGTACCGTTATGTGGTCGTCAGAGATGCGTAGTGCTGCACTGTGTGACTTAGGGTCGGTAGCAACAACTAGCTGTGTCGAAAACAATGCCAATTGCTATTGCAGGTTGATTACAGATTGATGACAGGGTAGGCCCTATACTTCCCATCTATTTTAGCCTATGTTTGTGACCCGTTTTCTCAGGATATGTTGAGGTTAGGACAATCATAATGATATCGCTGAAATAAGCTCTCTAAGCCCTTTTTACGGAACTTGAAGTATTATGTAACAATAAGAGGTTTTTTAATTCTTGTGTTTAGCGAACCTACTCCTCTTTCAGGTCGAAATTGCCAATAAATAGCTTATGAAACAAAATTGCTTCAACTAATTTTTAGAATTTAGGTTCACAAGAATTTCCCTTACGTTGCAATAACTTTAAAAAAAAACGATGTTTCCAGCTATTGCGGTTCTAGGGCAAAGGGGCACGCGTTGCGAAAATTGACATTTCGATTTAAGTCGTTTTGAAGTGAATAAAACCACTTTATCCCAACCTTGCACTTTTTGAATGCATGCGAATGTATCAGATCAATAGCCGACAGCCCCGTAGTCATCTCCAGAGTCAATCTTTCTCTTCTTCGTTTGCTGCCTTGCTTTTCGAGCGTCCTTTGTAACCAGCTGTGCAGCCCTGTACGCAAAGTACAGACGTTTCCGGTCAGCGTCTCGCAGCCATAATACAGTGAAGCATGCTTGGGAAACTCCAAACGCTCTAAAAATGTCAGCTCTCGCAATGTTACCATCGTTGAACGTTTGGACATCATCCATGGTGGCTATTTTCAGTACCTCGAGACCAACGAACACATTCCTTGGGGTGCACTCCAAGAAGACATTGTTGAAAGACTCATTCGCGTTCTGAGCCTTTCCATGGAGGCATTGTTTCAGAAGCTCAGGTTTTGAAAGCTGCTGGAAGATTGGCTTCACAGCTTCAAGGGCTGCTGGTGGGAGGTATTCCTTAGGAAGTACGGCTCGCCATTCATCTCACTCTCGTGCAGATGGCACCAAGTGTCGAGTGCCTTTGGACAGAGACCGTCAGATGGATGTATATCAGTGGATGCCTTGTTAAAATATATGGCCCACACGGCTTCGCATGTCATCGAAGCAGCGAACAAGCCTTCTGACGGCATAGACATAAGTCGTCTGAATTTTGTCGATCAATGCATCAGTCAAGCGCTCCCGACCAGAGATTGATTTGCTATCGGACAGCGTGTTCCCCTTCATTTATTTTTTCAGCTTTCGCAAACGGGTACCCATTCTCTTTTAGACATGAGCAATACATTCCAGTTTGCATATCTGGACCCGATTCCTATACGGTTTCGCTGCTTGCACTGCGAGGAGCCCTTTGCTGTCACCATCACCTAGGTAACTTACGTATTCAACACCATATAGCTCCTGACTTCGGAATGTACACAATGCTCCTGCGGTCTCCATGCCACCACTAGCATCTTCATTGTTCCGCTGGCATTTATGCTCTTGATCCATATCAGAAGTGTCTTTAGACACGCTCACATAACGAAGCTTTGTCATCACTTCCACGTCGAGAACCTTTCCGGAGTCAACACTGGTGGCAGGCACTATGCCATTATTTGAGGTGTGCCCGCGCTTCTGCCAGCTTACGTCAAAAGCAACAACGATATCTTTATTCTTGTCTTTCAGCTCAACTGCTTCTTTTGCGGCACGTCTCAGTGATTCTTCTGCGGCGACAGTGACATGCGTGAGCAGTTCCGCATTGTACCACGAAATTTTTATGGGGAGTTTCGGGAGGTTTAGCAAAGCACACAAAGTTGTCTCAGCAGCTGCACCGTTTGCTATGCATTGCAAGGAATGCACAATCCTCACGTTGACTTCACAGAGGCCCGGCATTGTCCTTTTTGGCGTCTGGAATTGATGTGAAGAAGAGCACCTTACGCAGTTGAGAGTGTAAGTGCAAGCAACGCCAACTCTTCGTGCTGCGTTTTCGAGCGGCTGCAAGTCCCCACCGCACACTTCACTACCACAGCTTTCAACGATTGCACACGACAGCATGTCAACGTCAATCAGTGCATAGCTACGGTCACAAATACTTGCCTTTATGTCCTCTATGCGTGCTTCTGAGTGCGACAGCTTTGAAGACACGCACGTGGCGGCCGCTGCGTACGGCGTCGGAATGTGTTGCGGGGCCTTGGTGCCATGAGGAACAAACTTATGCTGATTGTTCTGGTTGTTGCCTCAAATACGATGGAAACTGATTCCCGTTAATGACTTGAAATACGAGGCAACTGATTGCCGCGATTCCCGTGAAGGATGCTGGTTCCCGTGAAGGCGACGCTTTTCTTTCTTCTTCTTCTTCTTCTCCTTAGTAAGCATGGCACATACCCACACAGGGGGATTGGCCAAGGTACAGTAGAAAATGCCATTGAGTAATTAGCGCGCAGAAAAATAGACGTGAGAAGATTGAATCAAAATAAAAATTGGAGAATTCAAATGATATAAAGAAATATGAGTTGCCAGGAATAAAATGAAGCATTTTTGGACATGCGACAACATTTTCTATACAGCTAACAATGTAATCGATGAGTTGCAATAATGTAATCATGAAGGTAACCGCAAACACTGCTTAACGGGAATTCCTTTGCGCTCGCACCGAACGAGAGAACTGGAAGAGAGAGACGGAGTCTTAGCCTCGAAAAAGGGACCTGCAAATACTGCTTTCTATGAAAGGCGAACCGCCGGCAAGAGAGGAGAAAATGATTTATTGTTTTATCTTGCCCTCATGATTCACAAAGGTTTGTCACAGCGAAAGTACATCTGCATAAGTACAGATTAAGTCAGGAATTCTGCGTCGCAGAAATCTCATTGACACCTCATAGAGCCCTGATTTACACCACCGGTTATTCCATGGGTACTTTAAGTGGTGAAAATCTACGGTTTTAGGCAATGGATCTCTCAAGCTGGCTGAAAGATGAAAACTCCAGAGACGTGATGTTTCTAACAGAATGAGGACAAGAAAGGGATAGATTACAGGAGCGCCGAGAGGTGACCTTCCCAATAAATCAGCCACCTCGTTAAAATAGACGCCTGAAGGCACAGGTAGCCAGACAAAGCGGATCTCACGCACTGTGCGCGGAACAAAAAATCTCAGCGGATGATTCAATAAAGATTTTTCAAAATTTTACAGAGAGACTACAACTGAAAGGCAGTCTGCAAGAATACGGACCCGTGCCTAATGCCTAGAAAGTTTGAGAAGAGCCAAACCAATGCCAAAAACTCTGTGAAGAATATAGAATTGTAATTATGGATACGAACGGAATAGCTCCAAGCCAGCTCCTGGGAATATATCCCAATCGTCACCTTCTCACAGCTGCCGGAGGCATCAATAGAGATAACAGTATAATGAGAAAAATTCTGTAGGTGTCCAGAAAGAAGACCATTTAGAATATTTCTGGGCATATGCTTCGCATGGGACGGGAAATTGCGGTTGTAATGGAAGACGGGGTCAGCCCGGGTATCTGCAACTTGTTGCAAGGAGATCAGATCAACCTGAAGCGGGGCTAACAGATTCTGCGTGAACCTAACTAGCGGAAGCTGACAGCGTGGCCAATGATAAGTGAAAAACAGGCGTGGTTGGAATAGAAAAATAGGAATACCAGCGCTGGGGGCCGGGTCAAAGGACCCGAGGAAAGTACGCACTGTTAGAAGTTGGAAGCGGGAAAAGAGATCGGGGATACGTGCTACAAGATAAAAGACAGCGTTTGAACCTGACTTTTGGAGCCCGAGGCATAGCACTAGGGCACGCATTTCCGGTAAAGCTAATGGCTGCAGCTTGTAGTTTGCGCTAACAGAGAACAAGACGCCAACAAATTCAAGAATCGGTCTCATATTAGCCTTATAGAGCAACAGTAACTTGTCGCAACGCATGTAAAACTTTTTATGCCAACTCGTGTCAACCGGCCTTAGCACGTTCCCCTTTAATAACATTATTGTTAACAAGTCCAAACTTTGGTCATAGGTAACGCCTAGGTATTAAACCCACTCCACCTGCGGAATTGGAGTGAAGTGGTAGACTAGCGAGATTTACAAAGGAGTTTCGGGCAGAAATACCAGCACGCCATATTTGCTGACATCAAGTGATAAATTAATTTCGTTCAACCAGACTTCATTAGTATTCAGGTACGCCTGAAAATACTCGTAGAGTGCATGAATATCCTTCGCTGATGCGAAAAAAGCTATATCATCTGCATATACATAAACTGTATTGTTTGGATGATTGGGTATGTCGCGAACCAATATGCTCAAAAGCAGTGGAGACAGAACAGATCCTTGCGGCGCACCTCTTGATTGAACATAGGTATTAGAATAGAAATATGCGTCTCTACAGAAGAAAAATCTATCTTTCAAAAATTCAAAAATCCAAGCATAGATGTAGTGCGGTGGATGTAGCTGAGAAAAGTTGTTAATAAGGACCCTGTGCTCAACGCTTTCATAGGCCTTAGCACCATCAAGCGTCACCAATTCCGCAACTTTTCTTTGGGCATTGAGAGTCGTATTCGGCTCTCGAGGTCCACATGCGCGGACCATATGGAACAAGCGCGACGAAAGCCAATCTGTTCGGATTTGAGGCTGTTTGCGTAATGAACGTGCTCTGTGAGGGAGCTGTGTACTACTCTTTCTATTAGCTTCATTAAATTTGAGGTTAAAGCAATCGGCCGAATATTGTCTAATTGGTATCCGTTCTCTGTATTTTTGAAAAGTAAAATTATTTTTGCCATTTTCCACCCGTGAGGAATCCAAGAGTTTTCCAATGACGCACTTACAGTATTCATAAGGTGAGTTGGAAAGTCTTGCGCTAAAATCTAACATGCACACAGTAATCGCATCAGATCCCAGGGAAGCAGACTGCATGGAGGAAACAATTGGAAGGAGCTGCGACACGTCGACCTCAGAATAGACCGAGCTGGGGTATAGAGTGTGCAAACTTTCCGCGTTGTACACTTGAAAACGCAAAGCAAGCCCCTGAACGATACGTTCAAGGTTTTGCTTAGCTTCCTGCAGAGACAAAACCATTGACTTTATGCGGTTGGATGCCGCAGAGTTGTTATTCTGCGACATGAATCTATATGGAGCTTTCTTATTCAGGGGTTTAGAGAGATACGTGTTTAAATTTTGATTATAATAATCATTTACTTTTTAATATTCATTTTGAAAGATGCAGAGTAGAACTTATAATTTATTCAATTAGCTGGGCTCTGAATACAGGAAAAGCTTTTCCATGCTGGTTTTCTACCACGATATTCTTTCTCACACTCCTCCGTCCATCAAGGAGAGGGCTGTCTGGCAGGGGCAGTAGCGTACACAGAGAATACAGAGCTCTCAGCAGCATGTTGCAGAAAAGAAATTGTTCGCTGAGCTCTTTCTGCTCGGCCTGAGCTAACTATGAAGAGAAGCGAGGCAGATATCAATTTTTTATACGTTTTGTGGTTTACACTTTATGGATGCACCACCTTTTCTGACAGGAGAGGATATAATAGTAAAGGTTATTGGAAAGTGGTCCCTAGATGTACCTCAGTCTACTGTTGACCATGCAGATACCCCAGCCCCACGAGGTGCTAATGTTAAATCTATGCCTGAGCTAGAACCCAAGCAGCACAATTGGCCAAACATTGGAGCCGTATTGGCAAAGGCCGGCCTTACAAAAGACCAGGATGGCACCATCCTGTTTCAATATTGGGCCGATGACCTGTGCTGCTTGGAAAACTTCTCGCATAAAGGTTACTGGTCCAGAATTGCAGCAGCGCACTGCATTCATAGATATCCATGACCAGAGAAGCTGGCCGCAAGAGTCAGAACGACTACCCCAGGCACTGTGGTGCGAAATATTATCCCCTGTGATGGCTGTGCTGTTTGCGCCGCTCAGTAAGGTATTCAAACAGTCTGCCCTGTGAACACCTATATGAAAGTAGACGTTACCAATGGCGCACTGTGGAAGAGAGATTTCAGCCGCCAACTCACAGTCAGGGATCATAACTTTCTGCGAGACTGATGCCCGGTGACGTATTTTTGTAGAGATTATAGTTATTAACCCACCACCCCTGCACTTATTGCGACCTAACCTGGAAACACAAAATTTTTTTATTGAAAATGATTTAAGTGGAGTGAGCCACGTTTGTCGCAAAATCATAATATCTGGATGATATTTATGAAGAAGTAGTTCAATATCCTTGACAGAAGAGAGTATAGAACGACAATTCCATTGCAGAAATTTTAGCCTCGCCATGATTATTGACTATGAAAGAGGCAGCAACAACCTCCTTCAGCACATCAGTCTGGGGGGTTACTGTGGGGGATCCTTTCTTTGCTTTGATTTGCGGAACCGCTGACTTCGAGGGTGAGGCAGAAGCTCGACGCTTCTGGGAAGGACGGAGGATTTCAACATCTGTGTTACAGATATCTACGTAAGTGGCACTGCCAGGAGCGCTGTTGGCAGGCGGCACTAAGGATGTGTCAGGAAGCGACATGGAGTGACTCTTACTAGCAGCACAATTTGGGAGCGATGCAGGCGTCTTCGCCGAAACAGATGATCGAGAGGGCAGAGATTGGCTTGCAACAAGTTGAGATAAAGCCTCAGTTAAATCGCGAGCATTCGGTGAGAGCATTCTGTGGTGGTCGAGCATTCGCTCGACCACCACAGAACGAGCCTACTCAACTGATGTCACTATCGAAATAGACAAACTGGACTATATCTGCAACAGTGCCTCGCGCACGGCTGGCATATGTATTATTATTCCGATACAGTAGTGCATATTGTAACGGAAAACAGGGAGACAGGTCGCTAACCAGCAGAATACAGCAAGCAGCCAGCCAGCCAGCGCGAGACACTTCAACGTCTTCGAAGACACTTCAGCGCCACCTGAGAACACCAGGTGGCATTACTCCCCCTCCAAAAAAAAAGAAAAACAAAAGCGGGGTTGCAGTATGGGCAGTGGAAAGAGGAAAAAAAAACAGCACAAGCACACAAAAATGTACAAGGGAGGTGGGCGAAGGTGTCCCACGCGAAAACTAGCAGAACACTGAGCGTACTATCCATTACCGCGTGAAGTAGGGTTTCATGCGGACAACGTGCACAACCTCAGAGCGGGGTGGACGACGCTGAGGCTGCACAGTCCCGTCAGGAAGAACTTCGTAGGTCACTTCGGTGACGGGGCGCAAAACTCGGTACGGTCCAAAGTAACGGCACATCAGTTTTTCAGACAAGCCTGGGCGGCGTACCAGGGTCCACACCCAAACTTGGTCTCCCGGATGGTATTCGACGTGCCGATGACGGAGGTTGTAGCGGCGCGCATCCGTGCCCTGCTGCCGCTGAATGTGAAGACGGGCAAGTTGACGTGCTTCCTCGGCGCGCTGAGCGAACTGCTCGGCGTCTGGCGTGAGTGGGTGGTCATCAGTGCTGCATGGAAGCATTGCATCCAGCATCGTCTGAACGTCACGTCCGTAGACCAGACGAAATGGTGTAAATCGGGTCGTCTCCTGGGTGGCCGTGTTGTAAGCGTATGTGACGTACGGGAGAATCTCGTCTCAGGTTTTGTGCTGCGAGTCTATGTACATTGCGATCATGTCGGCGATCGTTCTGTTGAGTCTCTCTGTGAGCCCGTTCGTCTGTGGGTGATAGGCAGTAGTTTTGCGATGGTTCGTGTGACTGAGCTCGAACACGTCGCGCATGAGCTGTGCCGTAAACGCCGTACCTCGATCAGTGATTACGTGGGACGGTGCGCCATGACGCAGCACGATTTGTTGCATAAAAAACTGGGCGATCTCAGATGACGTACCGCGCTGCACCGCTTTAGTTTCCGCATACCTTGTTAAATAGTCGGTCGCGACTATGATCCATTTATGACTGGCCGATGACACAGGGAATGGGCCCAGAAGATCGATGCCGACTTGATCAAAAAGGCGTCCGAGGGGGTTCAATAGGTTGGAGCAAGCCCGCTGGCTTGAGAGGAGGCGCCTTACGACGTTGGCAATCGCGGCAGCCTCTGACGTAACGCTGGACGGCGTGAGAAAGTTTGGGCCAATAATACGCCTGGCGCACGCGTGCAAGTGCGCGGGCAAAGCCCAAGTGGCCGGAGGTCGGCTCATCGTGACAAGCATCGTGACCCAGCACCTCCACCAAAATATGTAACGGAAAACAGGGAGACAGGTCGCTAACCAGCAGAATACAGCAAGCAGCCAGCCAGCCAGCGCGAGACACTTCAGCGTCTTCGAAGACACTTCAGCGCCACCTGAGAACACCAGGTGGCAATATGCATCTGCTCTCGGGCATCGCTTCGCCTGAATTATATCTAGCAGGCTTTGTTCGTCAGCTCGCTTCGAAGAATTGACATCATCAGCTGAGTGTTTCGACTTGCAGAGGCAACCCTGGGGCTGATCAGAGGCGCAGCTGTCATCCGAACGCCCTTATCCATAAACACGGCAGCGGGTTGCCAATTTATACGTTTTACCACTGTGACCCAACCGCCAACCGTTAGTGCATTGAAGTGGACAGGGTTTCAGAGGATCCACACGATACACCATTGACCAGACCTTGAGCTCAGAAGGACAGCTGGAGCCAGCAAGTGTAGTTATAACTGATTCTGTCTCTACTCGCACTTCATTTATTTCTCTACTGCACCGCTAGAAAGAAAGAGCCCCCACACTTGCATCCTAAAACTCCTCCAGTATTTCCTGCGGGGAAGTTGCTGGGTCCCCTCCACGAACATTACCTTTGCAGCACGCGAGTTGTTCAGGGAAGAATGCTTTCACCACTAATGAGTGAAAAATTATGCACTGGAGTGGGTCTGTGACGCAAGCAATGTCAGAGGACTTGAAAACAATGCCTCTAAGGCCAAACGGTCGCACCTGACAGATCTGGACGTAGTTGGCAATTAGAGACCTTAGCTCCTACTGAAGAACCTTAGAGATTTTCATCTTGATCATTCCCTCACAGATCGGCACAAGAGCCACAGGCACGACGTCAATCCTATTTTTCTGAAAAAGGTTCAGCGGCAAGCTTTTGGTGGGCAAGCTGGCAGACCAAGCTGCCTAACCTCCGCCCGGGGAGGTCAGCGACATACCTGAGCCAACCGCGCTCTGAAGTGCACAATAACCGCGCCTACAGACTAAACCTTAGACCTGGCTAAACCCCCCACACAGACCGGCCTCATCAGAGATGAGCACTCAGGCACCAGCAGGAAGCCGCAGATGAACTCTCAGCCAAGCACCAGCAGGCTCTTCGCTTCCAACAACGATAAATTATCCATCTCTCTCAAAATACGAGCACTCTGCAAAAATTCTGACTCTTCTTCTTCTCAATTCAAAATTTCAAATATCGAAGGTTGGGAATTCCAAATATCGAAGGTTTGGAATTTCAAATAGCGACGGTTTTGAAATAACTTCTTCGTCTTCGTCATATCACGAACGCTTAAAATCGAGCCTCAAAGCAATAAAAAAATCGATTTTGGCTGTGAAATCAAACCGAAAGAAAAGCAAAACAATGCGCATTGCGAGTGATACCGGCAGCGTCTGATGATCGTTTTGACTAAAAACAAAACGCTAGGTACTTATTGCTGTTGGCAGACGAGCAATAACTGTTCTGCTAAACATGGAGAAAACAGGCGCTTTTTCATTTTGTTTTCAACATAGGAGCCGCACAGATATCGCATAGGTGTGAGAGAAGGAATAGTCGGTCATCACCTATAGGTTCCAGAAAATATCAATTTTTGGGGTTAATAATTCTGTACATGCAAGTGACCCATTGTAAATTGTGGAGGAAAGGGTGGTTTGGTTTATCAGGGTTTAACGTCCCAAAGTGACTCAAGCAATGAGGAACGCCGTAGGGAAGGACTCGGAAATTTCGACCACCTGGGATTCTTTAACGTGCACTGACATCGCACTGTACACGGGTCTCTAGAATTTCGCCTCCATCGAAATTCGACCGCCGCGGCCGGGATTGAACCCACGTCTTCAAGACCAGCAGTCGAGCGCCATAACCATTGAGCCACCGTGGTGGCTGGAGGAAAGGTTGGGAATTCCAAATATCGAAAAAAACAAAAAATCAATTTTTTTGCAACTTTCCTCCTACCGTGTTCCCCAAGGAAGCTCTTTCCGAGAATTAGTTCTTTGGAGCACTCTCGTAGCAATGAAAGTTGCACCGCAGTTATTTATTCGGCAGGTGCAGATGCCAATCGGTGTTACTACATGGCAACCAGGTGTTGGAACCTTTCTGAGGGTCGTGGCTAGCTGGCTGCTCATGACAGAAATGTCGGTTTCGGTATCCGCGAGTGCTGACATGTCATAGGTGTCGCCGGCAACAAGAATTTCCGCGCTGTGCAAACAATTCTTTTACAACTCGTTCTTGAAGTCTTCGGTGGCGTCGTCGATGGTGTCGTCGCTTCGGTAGTCAGTGAGGTTGTCGGTGTGGTCTTAGATGTGGCCGTCGGTGGGTCTGCGGGGTCGGTGAGTATCGTGTTTGAGGTCGACGGTGAAATCGTCTTTGAGGTGGGCGAGTGGGGTCATCCGTTTTCGGTTCGTCGCATCAAATCGTCGGATGGAGGCTGTTCACTCTCTGCGGAAGCGGCGGTCTTACAACAGGACGACGCCGTCTTCATTTTTTCTTGTGGGGGACGTCCCTCTGAATTAGCCAAAGGATGACGCATGACTGGGCGAAGGAACCTGTCTTGGAGACGGCGACCTACACTGACATCGTGGAGGCGTTGAGGGAAGCACATGATTGGCCAGGTACTGTTGAATGTTCCGCAGTCTCTCATAGCTGGTCGAGGTGCGCTCCGTGGAAAACCTCTTAAGCCCATACGCCGGTATGGGCAGTTCCGGGGGACATGACTTGGCTTCCCGCAGTAGTTGCAGAGCGGCTGGTTGCTGGGTGTGCGCCACACGTCCGCTTTACGTAGAACCGGGCGCGGGTCACGCAGCTCGACTGGGTAAGGTGCCCCTGCATTAGTTCAGCTGCAGGACTGTATGCATGCGGCGCCGACGCAGGTTTCCTTAGGGTTTCGCTGTAGCTCATGATGTACGCCTCCGGCTGTGGTGTCCGTAGGGCTTCGCTGTAGCTGATGGTGTACGGCTCCGGCTATGGTGCCTGTGGTGGCGGCACCGCTTGCCGAATTTCGTCACGAACGTCATCGGCTACAGCTCCAACACGGGGAGATGGAGCATCTAAGCAGAGGTTGCACAGTTCTTCTTGAACCACACTCCGAACAAGCTTCCGAAGCGCCTCGTTGCCGGCGACTGGAACTGACGCACTGTAGTTGGTCGTTGCAACACTTCCCTGACGACCGTACGTCGCACTGCATTCCTCCACGGAACATTCCATAGCCGTGGCTTCTAAGGTGAAGTCAGCGATGATTCTAGGAGGGTCGCGTATGAGGCCAGTGAAGAGCTGCTCCTTCACTACACATGAGGGGGCGTACCTTTGTTGCTTCAGGCATGGCAGGGTCAGCACGATTGAAGAGGCGCCTCATTTTTTCTATAAACATGGCGACGCTTTCGTTCACTGCTGTGACATGGAGCGAAGAGCGATTTTGGCATTTTCTTTTGGTTCGTTTTGGCTGAAGGTGGTGAGCAACTCACCATGGAACGCTTCCCAGTTGTTGAGGAAAGCCTCATGGTTCTCGAGCCACGTCTTTTCCGAGTCTTGAAACGCAAAATACACTTTTCGCAGCTTTCGCTCAAGTCCCACTGGTTGAAAGCGGCCGCACAGTAAAAGCTGCCCAAGCAGCCTTCGACGTCCTCGAATGTATTGCCGTAGAAGGATGCCGGTGAGCGAGGTGTAAGGACTAGAACCGGAGGGACAGCGCTTTAATGCTGACCTGTCTGGATGCCAGTAGCAGTTTTCATGGCACGCACCAGCTTCATCATTGGCTGAAACACAGGTTCCAGGCCTCGCAAGCGGCGACATTCCTTGTGGATGGAGGTTGTTTTCAAGCGTTGGGGATCAGCATCAAAGTTATCTTTTGGTTTAGCGTGCATGTCGTCGACCAACGACGTAGGGAGACGCAAACGGTGCTTTTAAAAAGATTGCCATGACCAGCAGCACGCATCCGAGCGTAAACGTCGTCTACCTCGCTCCTTCAAGTGCCAAGTAATGCCAAGTGCCAAGTATATAAATATATATATATATATATATATATATATATATATATATATATATATATATATATATATATATATATATATATATATATATAAGACAAGGTTAAGGACATGAGGGACTCGTTTTTGACAAACATAAGAAGGGAGCCAACAGTCACCGAAACTAAGGTATACAGGGGAATGTTTTTAATTTTTTTATGTGTAGAGCTAATCAGTGGCATAATATTACTTAAATTAATATATAGCTTAAAGAAGATTACATATAAAGCAGCAAAAACAACAACCATGCCGCAGGTGGGATCCGAACGCACGACCTCCGAGTATCGCGTCCGGTGCTCTTACCAACTGAGCTACGGCGACACCTGTCCAATCTGCTGCTCTCGTGGGTATTATATATTTATTGTGAGTAAGCGAACCTTGAGAGTATTCACCAGCGCCACACTCGTCCATAGCGGCGGACGTAGCTCGTCCTGTATTACCGCGAGTGTGACGTGGAAGGTCATCTAACGGCGAGAGCGGAAACTGTGCGAGAGCCCTCTTATGCTTCCTATGGCATCAAGACTGCCAGAACCGAGGCCATCGTTAAGCGATTAGCCGTCAAGGTTACGGAAATGAGGGACTCATTTTTTACAAACATATGAAGGGAGCTAACAGTTATCGAAACCGAGATGAATAGGGGAATGTTTTTAATTTTTTTTATGTGTAGCTTTAATCAGTCGGATAATAATACTTAAATTATTCTATCGCATAAAGAAGATTACTGATAAAACAGCAGAAAAATAACCATGCCGCCGGTGGGATCCGAACCCACGACCTCCGAGTATCGCGTCCGGTGCTCTTACCAACTGAGCTACGGCGACGACTGTCCAATCTGCTGCTCTCCTGGGTATTTATGTTTATTGGGTGTAAGCGAACCTTGAGAGTGTTCACCAGCGCTACCCTCGTCCATAGCGGCGGACGTTGCATGTCCTTTGTTATATATATATATATATATATATATATATATATATATATGAAGTAGCCGTCAGTAGTGCTGAAAAAAAAGAATAATAATACTTGAGTTAATCGGTGGCTAAAAGGAAATTAATTATAAAACATCAGAAAAACAACCATGCCATCGGTGGTATTCGAACCCAATACCCCGGAATTTCGCTTCGGCTGTATTTACATACAGACAAGGTCAACATTAACCGAAACCAAGCACAATGTCTCTATTTTCTTTTTTCTTTAATTTGCAGTGCAGATCGTTGGGAGAATAATATTTCGATTAATCTGTCGCTTTAAGACAACTGCTTGTAAAGCAGCAGAAAAACATCCATGTCGCCGGTGGGATCCGAACCCACGACATCAGAATATCGCAACGGGTGCTCTACCAACTGAGCTGCGGTCGCGGCTGTCCAATCTGCTACTCTCGTCCTGTATTTAACGCGAGCGTAACGTGGAACGTTATATAACGGTGACTGTGGAAGCTCTCAAACAACCCTCTTATGCTACCTATGGCATTAAGACTGCTCGAACCGGGACCCTCGTAAAGCTATTGGCAGAGATGGCAAATGAAATGATGGGTGAAATATCCGCCATAGTTGTTGATGATAACTCGTTGAGATCTATAGCGAAGAACTTTGAATCGAAGCATAATAGAAGGCTGTGGCTTAGGTAGATCATGATATACCATGGTATGCCGGGATAGTAGTGCTTCCGTTTCGCAATACTCAGTAACGTATTGGACGGAATACACCATCCAGCGGTTCTCACATAGGATTTTGGAAATGGAAACTGAAGATCAGTGGCAGGTCTACGAACGTTGTTCCGGGAGGTGTCACCGGGTGATGCTTGCTGAGTGCAACAAGGGCGCTTATATTTTTGAGACTCAGTCCAGCTGGTGAGGCACTTCTCCATGGTGGCTCGCAGTTCTGCCCAATAGAAGTGTGTCTGCGCACGGTAGAACATTCGCGCCTATCCCAGATTTCAAGGTGTTTCGCCGCCGTGCATGGGCTGCAAGATGGAGTTGTATAGGTTCTCTTGAGCAACCACAACGAAAGAGTTGAACGTAGAAGAGTAGTTTTTCTACAACATACAGACAAGCACACGAAAAGGGATCCTCACCTGTCGCAAGAGAGACCATAGAGAGGAATTTCTCTGTTTTTCCTCCTTGACTACGACGATGTCGGGAAAAGCCAGTGAAGCTCACGCGATGAAGTGGAAAAAATTATTGACTTCACACTCAATCTCAGCACGTGGTAGGCGCGAAAGGGAATCGGTGTCAGCGTACCGTTCACCACTCCTATAACGAACTGTGTAGTCACACTTTTGAAGCCTGAGAGCCCATCGTGCAAAGCCCCCGCTGGGCACACAGAGCTTTACAATCCAACAGAGGATATGGTGGTCAGGGAAGATGGTGAACGGCGCCCGCATACAGCAACAGAAAACGGTGCTTACTGTAGACGACTGAAAACCATTGTTCCTTTGTTACCGTATAATTACGCTCTGAGTTACTGAAGGAACGACCCTTACGAAGGAACGTGCTCTTTGTTTACCAGCGTTGGACGAGCGAACTGCTTCGAATCCAACATCACGTGCGACGGTATGAATATCTGTGGGGCGGAAGGATTGTAGCGTGGAAGCACAGGGTGCAACATGAGAAAAATTTCAGCTGGCTGAAGGCAGAGTCGCACTCAAAGGTGCACTTGAAAGCCATATCTTTGTGAAGGATACGATATCAGAGAATGCGCTTTGCCAGAGAAGAGATAAAGAGGCGAAAGCATTAGCACAGGCCCAAGAATTCAAATAGAAAACTCCGCAAAATACGGGGATGAAAGAGACACAAACACGACCTGACCAACGACAACATACAACTGAATTTTATTTCGCGTAAAACCTTCCCCTTCTAAGCCAACGCGCCGTAACATCCATGCAATGACGCATTCGCAAAGTCATGAAGCCAACACAAGCCGTACAACAGATCATTGAAAGCGATCTAACATATGAAGCACGATATGTAACCACGTAACACGTTTTAGCGTGGCCTCCCGGAAGACAATCCCAAACGACGTGAAGAAAAATGTAACAAACTGCTCTGCATCAGTATGAATGTCACACGATCCTGGCCACGCAAACCCTTAACAACCGAAAACTATACAACCGCTTGAGGAGTGATACCAGGTGACCAAAAATAAACGTCGGAAAAATGAAAAGAATGAAGATTTAAGACGAATGCAGCGTGAAAGGTACAAAAGGCGAAAGGCGTGATGAGTGGAAAAACATGTAACACTGGAACCGATGAACCAGCCACCACATGAATGATATCCGATCCCCAACAAGGTACATGAAAAAAAGTGAAAAAAGTGAAAAAAAAACTGGGACTATAGTCTGCGTCAAAGGCATAAAATGCGAACAAAAATACGCGCACACAACGGCACATCGTCAGAAAGAGTAGCTCCCAATGCCCAAGGAAGTGCAAGACAAAACGAAGAACCTACAAAACTCCTATCAAAGTGACCTCATCGTTGCTAAACGTATTGAATGACTTGCTGACGCATCTGCTCCCTTCTTTCCTGATAAAATAGGCTTTCACCACAGCTCTCTCGAATCTGTCTTTCTTATTCCTTAAGAAGATAGTTTTTTCCAACTGAAGACGGCAATTCCAGGAAGCTTTGCAGTTATCCAGTATGAAGTTTTCTTCATTATTTCCCAGATGTCGGCAGTGCTCGCTCGCACGCTCATTGAAACATCGACCTGTCTGGCTAGTAGATGAGCCCTCGGCTTAAGGAAATCTTGTAAACAACACGATTTCTGCACTGTGTGAACTTGTCTTGATGTTTTACAGTACAAGCCGGTTGTTTTTCTGTTATTCATGGCGCAAAGCATATAAAGCTTGCATGGGGCTGAGAATGCGACCTGAACCTTATATCTGCCTCCTAATTTTCTAAGGTAGTGCGAAACCTTGTGGATGTACTGTATTACAGCCACACGACGGCGCGAAACTGGACCTCTGCTTTGAGGCTTTGCTTAAACTTCTGCAGAAGGGCTTAGCACACGGAAGAAAGCCTACAAGAGGGGTATCCTGCTTCTTTTAACCGTTGAACTTGAGTGCTGAAACTGGACGTGAACACATAGGGGCATGATTTGCTCAAAGCCGCTTCCAAAGAGTTCGAAACGATCGCCCGCTTCACGAGCTTCGAATGAGCACTGTCCTGGGGCGCAAAATTTTCTTTGAACGTTGATTATGCATCCAGCACAAGCCATCTTTAAGAAACCATATCCTATGATCCAAGAACCGAAGCTCGCCATTTAGCGGGACCTCTTTTGTAAAACAGTTATTGTCTGCGGCCTGAGAACACGGACATTGTCCTTGTGACCAGAGCCTCTAACTCATGCTCACAAATATCCTTAAGAATAAGCAGGAAATCATTAACATGCCGGTGTACAAAAACTACGCGCGGATCACAAAGGTGGCCTCTGATGTCGGCTTTTACAAAGAAGAGAAAACTGTCACAAAGAACAGGCGCTACAGAAGAGCGAAGGCAAATACCTTTCTTCTGAAGAAAGAGGTTTCCTTCATACAGAACAGCGGTTTAGTTCATGTAAAATTCCAACAACGAAATGACACTCCAGCGCTCACTCCTGCTGCAACCAACCTGCACAAACTAGAGTTATCCTTGAAGCTCAAGAAACTCTATAGCGCATTGACAAACTGGAGCTCCTTATAGAACTCGACAGCTGCGGTGTTGGTAGGATCAGGTATGACGCCGTCATTGTTACTAACTGTTCTAGGACTAGCGCTTAGCGTGCGCCAACGTATCACTTATAAGATTCGAGCATAAGGCCAGCTTTGCCCATATATCCAGGGCAAGAACTAAACTGCCGCTGTGCTTCCTGAACCTGTCTGCTAGAATGAAAACATCTCGAGGTTGCATATGCATATCTCCAATTTTAAAGCGTGAAGAATAGTCTTCACACATATGTCAAAGGTAGCGAGCACACTTACAAGGCCGAATGGTATCGCATATTGCACATCAAGGCATTAGGTGTAATGAACGTAGTTTTCTATTTGTCAGCGGGGTGCATATAAATTAGCAAATGCGCCTATCGGAGGTCAACCTAACAAGTGCAGGAGGCCGAAAATAGGTATTCGACTTAATTGTCGAAGCGTGAAAGGGGGTATACGTGTTTTCTATTGACGGCAGTCAAGCAAATGTCATCAACGAAAAAACGCCGCGAGCCGTCCTTCCGGACAAGAATCACAGGAGCTACTCAAGGACTCGCAGGAGTAGTCATGTTCTCTCCATTCAAACGGTCAAACTCGGTTGGGATTTTGTGAGATTGCATTTCAGGCGCCAAAGCCAAACCTACGGAGGTTACGAGACGAGGAACCGGAATGTGCGCTTCTGGATGGCAAAAGGTAAACACGGAAGAGTGTCGCAAAAGGATAGCCAAAAGAGTACGCCGCTCAAGCGTTGAGAGCAAGTTGTCATGTATGAGAATTCATTGGTATTGTTAGGTTAACTCTGCCGTTGTTTTATCTAAGGTTTCTCAAATCAATGCTTGACTGCATGACAGAAAATTCAAGTCTTCAGATATAACTACATGCTCAGGAAAAACGCATTATGCACAATCTGGTGAGACCTTCGCAACTTCATGGCATCATGGTATAATGCCATGATGACTTCAAGGCATGAGGAGCGGACATCTTGGCAAGAGGATCTAGGTAATTATTTTAATGCAGGTCGAATGAGCCGGTTCTACATTTGCCTTAAACATGCCAAGGGTGGTATCAGTGCAATGAACTGGTACGCATACAGCCGAAGAAGGAGCTAGATGATATCACAAGAAACAACAGAAGACACCACTGCACTTGTCTTCTATCTGATCAAGAGTGACAGATTTACCGGCGCTGTGCTGACAGGTGTCGATGTTAGCACCACACATCAGCATGAAACCTAGCCGACGATTCAATTTGTGTGTCGATTGGGCGTGCACCGCCATTTCTGCATTGAATACTGCACCACCCAAAGAAACTCCGAGTCTCTGCATCCAATATCAGACGACGGTTTTCCGCTCAGGCCAAAACATTTTTGTCGCACCCGAGCTAAATTAAGTCCTAGGAGACAAAGCCAGCACTTATAACACGAACACTAGCTTCTATAGTATCAACTGAAACCGTGACACGTGCGCGTTCTTAACACTTCTACAGGTTGGGCTATGCTTTCTGTCCGTAGACGTCTAGCGACCTCTCTCCGATTTTTCGAGCCAGCCAGTTTTCCGGCGTAGGTGCAGAAGAAGCAGCAGTGGGCTATTGCGGAACGGCGCACGCGTTCTGCTGGAGGTTGTGTCACACTCCTGTCCGATGCCGAAAAACAATTCCGCCAATGCGCAGGCCTCGGGTTCCCAGAATGAGACCTGTAAATTTGGCGCCGAGAAGGAACAGATTACTTATCTGGCCATGGTGCATAGGATGAAGAACTTTAATGTTCTGTTTTGCGACAATCGCCACATCCAGAGATATGACCACTGTGGCCGCAGCGCTGTGGCTGCATTTCAAAAAAGGCAATCATAAAGGCTATGAAGGGACATGTTAAAATCAATACTGGATGCTGAGACGTTTCCTGTGCCTTCCTATGTCGCGAATAGTAGCCTGAGTAAAATGCCGTTGGTTACACATGCAGGCGCATGGTGCAAGAATCATAAAATCTCTCGAAAATAAAAGGTAAAAAAAGGCTAAGTTTAATTTGGCAAAGAAAGCTGCGTCGATATTTTTATAAACGATACGAAAAAATATGAAATGCATAGAAAGAAGTTGCTGCATTTTTTCTTCTGAAACCATATACTACAAATGCTAATTTTAATATCCCATTATTTTTTTCAAATGATTCGAACTAACAGTTGGTAATTGGAGCAGGCTCTATTCAAGTGGTCGAATTTAGATTACACAATTGTTGAATCTAAGGTAGAGTACAATTTTACATTTTGTTTCTCATGTTCGTAATAAGTGAAATCATGATCTAATTCACCAATTAACGTACCTTCTATTAACATTACTAATATTAACCTGCCCTTCAAATGCAACTTGAAGCATAAAAAAAAATTAATTTCAGCGCGAAGAGGGAACATCGACATTGGGTTTAATGCAAACTGCTATAAAGAGCAGATTATCTGATAAATATTTGACTCATGCTGAAGGAGGTCACAAAAAGTACATCGTTCTACATGTAACCTCAGGAAACAATACTTCTATCAATTTTGCGCTTTCACATTGCTCAAAATTCAGTATTCAAAAAGTTGGCTTAACGTAATCGTTCTTACAGACGCTGCCGTATCAAAGAATTCAGAACTCAGCATCGTCATTATTTGGAACCTTTTGTTTCAAGAGTCGTCAAATGCATGCTCGCTATGTCGAAAATTGTATCACATACAGACGACGTTGCTTCAAATTATACAAACGCAGCTTTCGGGACCACCAACACATTGTTAAGTGTCATATTGAGGTTTCGGTATACGCGGTAACAGAAAAGCGGTTCCCGGGGCGTTTGCGGTTGGCAAGCAAATACTGTACAGCTTTTTATCCCCTGGAACCCCTGGAATAGACAACGCAAAGTTCCAGGGGATTCCTAGTAACTCTGCGACAATCGGCATATGATGCCACCCATCTGGGCCTCAGAAGCAGTAACTACTGACACTTTCAAGACAAGATGTAAAAGTGGAAAAGAACAAAGGAAGGGCGCAGTATTGACGTGCTCAGTATCTAGCCATGACTAAAGTAGATGTAGACAGTACATCGTATGCAGCTTAAACCACCGAAGGGAGCAGTTGTGGACTTGATGACCTTATACGGTGCCATTTGGGGGCACATAGACGCCAAGACAGTTTGGCCATTACTTTGTAAATGAGTTTGCTGAATCATAGGCGTGCGCATAAATGACTTACGTCTTCGGAGATTTGTCGCACTTTACTCACATCTTCGTCTAAATCACTTAAATTAATATTCATTGCTACGTGGTGAAGAGATATTGATGAATACATCTTCAAATAGCATAGCTATTACGGTCAAACATGATGACGTTAGTGAGGAGGTTTTGTATAACCGAACATTGTCCTGGGAGAAGAAAATACATAAGGCAACACTCTCAGTATGAAACTTATAGTGGCCACCTTGACTCTTAACGTCACGTGAAGGCCTAAATAAAAGTATCCTAGTAAATACAGGTTTCAAGATTCTCTGTCAACATGTCGTAGCTTCTGAACGCACAAATAATATTTTTTTGAGTAACGAGCAACCTCAAAAACTTCATATCTTCAATAAACAAACACAAATATATAAAATATTACAAAGGAACTAACAACAGCCGGCCGCTGCTCTCTAATCAGTTGTTTTTAAGGAAAAAGAAGTTTAATCTATAGAATATTAAGTTGATCAGCAGCACAATTGCAATAAATAAATATTCTCGCATGTTTTCTTTGGCTTCACTCTCTGTTGGCTATCTTCATAAAACTTTGAAGTTAGGATGCAGAGATATCTTTTCGCTTCACATTGAGCAATCAGGGAAACTTATTTTATGTAGACAACTTATTAACGTTTCAACATAATAAAATAGAGCTGAGAACAAGACAGAACCCTCCAAAATATATTTTCGAAATCTTACAGTGTGGCAGTATAAATAGCAACTACATGCAGTAAGGGCGAAGTCTTGGTAGTTGCGGCAACTTTTTCTGAGAAACAATATCGATTGTTAGAAATACGTTGAAAAGCACCCTGCGTTATGCGTTTATCATAAAATTTAAAATGAGAATATGCAACCCGTTACTATACCTCGATAATTAAGGTAGTGATTATGTTTCTAGCAAATCATAATGAAGAATAGCTGTTTTAGCCGGAAATCAATATTTTCAAAATTTTGAAGATTTTCGATTCCGAGAACATTCAAGATGCATGTAAAAAAATTTCCGGCATAGAAGCACAATTTTTACCTCACGTTAGAAGAATGGACCAAATATTAACGAGGAACCGTTTTATGGACTGGTACTGAATTTAAATTGCCTCCAAATGTTACAGATAACTGCTTTCAGCAGTGCGGCGGTCCTCAAGCAAAGTTTGAATTTGTTTTGGCGCGTGGAGTGGCAGCTGCAAAAAAGTTTATCTGATTCGAATAAAACTATCTGCGTTTATTGCCTGAAAAAAAGATTGAGTCTCTAAAATTTTGTCTCAATCGAAATGATAGAAAACTATCAAATTTGTGGGATCGAAAAGTGCCCATTTCGAATTTTCGTGCTGTACATGTTTAAGCTTTAAAGCCGCAATGTTTTCATAACACCGAAGTGCACTACTTTGTATGGCAAAAAGCTCAAGAATTGACACACAAGAGGAGAGCAAGTTACTGGACAAGTACTTGTCTCGTGTCTTCCTTTCTTTCGGTTCGTGCTTTTTTTGCACTGTTTTACAATTGCGAATCTTGCCATCTAGCTCAGCAAACCATTTTGCTGTGCCACCACGTTGCATCGATATATGTGCCCTTCATATAAAAATATACGGAAAGGGAGAAATCAAGGTGAGACCTCGAATACTCTCGAAATCTGGAATCAACCCCCCAATATAGTAAACATCAATATACATTTTTGCAGGAGCAATAAAAAGGAGTGCGAACAACGCGATGCCTGCACCCTCCACTCCAATTTATTTTCATCTCGTTTTACAAAGGTGGTGATAATGACACGCTACGGTCATTCTTGGTACAACCATGTATCACTCTAGCTTATTTTTTAAGCAATAAGGTACAGACGTGTTGAAAAGAAGTGCGAACAGTGCAGGGCGCAGAATCCGTGCGCTTCGGATTTCTTTTTATCTTGTCTGTATCAAGTTGAAACCTTGAACAGAGTAACACATTTAAAATTGCTTAACACTGTTAAAACATTTTTAAAGACAAAACTGACCTTTGCATAAGTGTGGTCATCGAAATTTTTAATCTTTCTTCAAATCATACATCTCTCCGCAATTGAAAGATAATTTAGGTGCGTTAAGAACGTCGGTTCCTGAAAATAAAAGCTGGCAGTATCTATTTTAATCTCTCGCACAGGAAGGCGATGCTTAATGGTTTACAGAAAGCGACAGCAATCATGAAATTTATTCTCTTCTAAACAGCATGGCTACTCATTGATCACTACCTCTTTGCCTACTTTAAGGGCCATACTATTGGCATGAGGTGCATGGTTTACTGCGTTTGTGTGTCGCGCTGGAAAGCACATAAGCGTGAGTCATAATAAATGCTTATGAGGGAGGAGTATTACCAGGAATGCCATGTGGATGCCGTATCTAGCTATCAGAGAAGCTCTGCGGGTATATGTGTTTTCATCTCACTGGGGTCAGTAGCTCTTAAGATCAACAACATCTGTAAATCAGGATGCACTGTTTCCAGCTTAGGAATATACACATCAAGCATATAAATGAGCAACAGCATTCACTACAGAAAATCGCAAAAGTTTTGTGTTTCTGTTGTGAACTCCATTAAGACCAGACAAACATTCTTGTGCACAAAAATATTGCTGGTTCTTCGGTTGCCTTCTTCAGCACAATGTTCTAGGTTTTTACCTGAACTTTGCTTCCGATAATGAAATGATGTGAGTATTGCGCTTTTTTATTTACTAATATTAGTTCGTGTTTTACAGGCTTGCTTATATGGAAAGTGTTCTGAAATATCAACGCACATGAAGACTTTTCATAAGAAGATAAAGAAGAACCTTTGAATATAATAAGACAAAATATCCATGGTGCTCGAAAAGAAGTGGCTTAAATAAAATGAACACAAATATTTTGGCAGATTTTTTGTTGAATTCTTGACACGATATTTGACTCTTTTCGAATGAGTGCAAAGGCATGAAGGCGCGCTGCACCCCACGTGTGGAGGGATCTGAGGCGTTAGAACGATGACTTCATCACATGATATAGACAAGTATTGACACAACCATGTCTTGATAGGGGCATGTATTGTGTGGCAACATGCATATTTTAGTTAAGAGAGCTGGTGTGGAATATGCTCACTTATTGTCGTATCACTGCGTCTAGATTGGGTTCTGATGGTCAAGTGCATTTTGTAGCGCTCTAAACACACATAAATTTGAATTTATTGCGTCGCGTACAAAAAAGAAAAGTGACAGCGCCACTTGCCATTACGACCAGGTTCCTCACAGAACGCCAGTAATAGCTTTTGGAACGTAAGCCACTGAATTAGTGGCCGTCGTAAGAGTTTTCGTAGAGTTTGTCAAATGCAAACGCAAGCGTAGTCACGAGCATCTAATTAGAAGGAATAAACTTATAAAATTTGTGAACCTGTGAATACTAACACAATTTTGCGACGGGAACGCACAAAACGTTTTTATGAAGGCAGATATGATTACAAAGAATGATGGAAGCACAGTGTTTTCGAGAACACATTGTAATAAGGTGATCTACATGTTTTGTGTGCCCAAAAAGTACTTCATGTGCCGAATAGGAAAAGTGACCAAACAGGTAAACGTTTGAAAGGTATTGTCAACAGATAGCCACCCAGCGTTACACACCGGCTATGAAAGACTTCATTGTGGAAGGCTGCTTATCAGTTTCGACCACCTGGTGTTTTCTGACGTGCGCTGGGATTGTTCAGCACAAGAGAGGCTTCGCATTGTCTCAATTTTCAATTAGGCCACGATGAGGGCTCAGTTTCAATGCACCATCTGTGCACCCAGCTAGCTAGCGCTAGAGCTACTATGGACCCCCTCACCCCCTCCTGACAGAACCCAGCCGGACAAAACGGTGCTGAAATACCGCAATCTCGCTTTAAATGACCTTGGCGTCCGTCCGGTGCTTGCTTGCAGCCTAGTGTTCGTAAACCACGCTCTCTCTTGAACGGCTTGATGGAGATTTATACAGCGAGGAGCTCCTTAGGTTAGACAGTGCCATTAGCCGAAATTCGTAATGCACATTGCAGAAAATGTACTAAGGCCATTTAAAATTTTCAATGTCGGCAAAGCTCATTTATTATGTTAAAAAATTATCTTTCCTGAACATTCAAATAGAATTAATAAAGCTATTTTATAGCTCAACAGTCTGTGTTATCAAGGTCTAATATTTCATAAATTAACTGCAGTATTTTTCTTTGTCGAACTGAACACAAGTAGCAGGCATCCCCGATATGAACCAGGAAACTTGGTTCCAAAGCAGAATACAAAATGCTTTTAATCTGAACTCGTGTCCTTGTTAGAAGTCGCCCCACGTGTAGGTTCTAATACTGTCTCGATAGAATGCATCCCTTTTTTTCTCAAAATATTAGGCTGCTTTTGTGGCTTTTGCAGTTCTAGAGCACTTCTATAGCTTTTATTTTTTATTCGCAAAAGAAAAAAATATTCAGATGTATTCCGTATGATTATATCTTCAAATATAATCCATTTTTATAAAATTTTTCGCGTGGAAACATCTAAATTTTCAATTTATTGTCTTGTTATTTCAAGCTTGTTGCATTGTTAATAGCTTTGTTAATTTCTTTTATATTGATGAAAGCAAACTACTTCGTTATTTTAGTATTTCATAGTACGTGTTCTCATCCAATGCCTACTAGGTGTTTTTTCTGGCGCCGCCAAGTTTACAAAAACGTTGTGCTGACCAAAAACCTGCCTGAAATTTCCTGTGGAAAAAATGACTAGTTGAACTCAAAACAAAAGCGAAGATTTGTGGTATCCTACCGATCCAGCGCAGCTAATTATGTACAGTATTTTTCTTTTGAAGTGCCTTCCTCTTTTCATCAAATTCACGGCGTTTCGTACAGGAAATAGGCAATTTTGAAGAACGATTTTCAGGATGCCACATAGCGACTTAAGCTGCGCCACTCTCAGAGCAGCACTCCAAAAATCTGTCATGACCTATTGCATCCTTGGGTGGCGATTGATTGTAAAACATTTTATTCGCCGGGAAGAGCTTGGCAAGAGGTCGCGTTAAGTGGTCGAGAGTACATAGCCCTCGACGACTTTGTCAGCCCACTCCACCGCCAAAACTTGCGTTCTGGGGTCAGAGCTAGCCAGCACGGTCTCCCACCGCTCGAGAGAAGGAGCTGTAACTAGATCACCCGGAGGTGGCTCTATTTTGCAGTCCCACAGGATGTGATCGTAGGTAGCACGTTGGCCACAGTGTTTGCAGTTTGGGTTGTAAAGATCTGTATAAATGTGCGCGAGGAGTGATGGGGTGCGTATCAATCTCGTCTGTAGACGACGCCACGTAACCTCTTGTTCTTTAGTAAGTCTTTTTTCTGGAGGGGGGAAAATTCTCCTCTTTAGTTTAAAATGATTGGTGAGATTATGATATGTGATCATTGAGTCCTTCGTGAAATTCAGGGAGCCAGACTCATCCACTGCCCGGTCGACGAAACCTCGGGCTTTATTGTGGGCTGCCTCGTTCCCCGGATTCCCCGAATGGGCTGGGACCCTTATCAATTCGGAATAATTTGGTGAGAATTTGGTTGCGTTAAGGATTCTAAGGGAGGTGTTTGTAATTCGCCCTTTAGCGAAATTATTGATACCCATTTTGGAATCGCTGAGGATGATGCTCCCTTGGGTATGTGCTAGGGCGAGGGCTATAGCAGCCTCTTCTGCCGTTTCAGAGGATTTCGTTTTGATTGTCGCCGAGACGATGTGGTCACCATTCTCGTTCACAACCACAACTGCAAAGGCATTGGTATTTTTGTATTCTGCCGCATCTACATAAAGTGTTGCAGCGCACTGTCTGTATTTCTTATGTAAGGCATTGGCTCGTGCTTGTCTTCTACCCTCATGGTGTAAGGGGTGCATGTTTTTGGGGAGTGGTTTGATTAGTAGGGCCGTCCTATAGGCGCGGGGTAAGTCTACTTTAGCATCGTTATTCGTAGGTTGAAAGTTAATTCCGAGCCTGGTAAGAATACTCCTGCCAGTTCTGGAATTGGCTAATCGCGCTGTTTGAGCCATTAAATGGGCTTCTTTCAGTTCATTGTAGGTGTTATGTATTCCTAACCTCATAAGCCTTTCGGTTGAGGCATTTAGTGGGAGTCCTAACGCAGCCTTATAGGCCTGCCGTATCATGCTATCCAATTTGTCCTTTTCTGCTTTCGAAAATTTCAGATAAGGGGTGGCATAGAGTATCCTGCTCAGCGCAAAGGCCTGCACTAGGCGGCATAAATCTCTTTCCCTCACCCCTTGTCTGCGGTTAGCTATGCAGCGGAGTAATCGCGCCGTCGCTTCTACCGTGCGTTTTAGCTTAGTGAGTGTGTCAGTATTTTTTCCATTTGTTTGTAATGTAAGGCTAAAGAAGAAGATGCGTCTGATGATTTGAAAAGACGAAGACGAGGTGACAGTGTTCTCGAGAGTTTTTGCCAGCGCTACGCTTGTGTGTCTTTTGCCGATCTGATCCCAGACTGCTGCCGTTGCCGTTCCCGTCGCCCCAGTACCTCGTAACAAATCCCCCGTTACATTTAGTGGAGGTGCTGGGTAAAAACATCGGCCCTGGAGCTCCGTAGTCGTGCTCTCCCGGCGCGCACGATGCCTGAGGACGTCCAACACCAGGCCGTACAAGTGGGCCAGGCTGTCATCTGTGCCGGCTCTCTTCGTCAACGGGACCCGACCATTTTCAGCGGGACTGACGAGAACGATGTGGAAGATTGGCTCACATCGTACGAGCGGGTGAGCGTATACAACAAATGGGACGATGTGACGAAGCTAAACAACGTCATCTTTTATCTCGCCAGTGTGGCTAACCTCTGGTATCGCAACCATGAGGCAGATATTCAAACCTGGTCCATTTTTAAGACTAAATTTGCAGACGTATTTGGTCGACCGGCTGTCAGGCAACTCCGAGCCGAACAGAGATTGCGTGAACGATCTCAGCAGGCTAGTGAAAGCTTCACTAGCTACATTGAAGATGTCGTCGACTTGTGCAAGCGGGTCAACGCTCGTATGTCGGAAGCCGACAAGATCCAACACATCTTGAAAGGCATCGATGACGACACTTTTCAGATGCTTCTAGCGCGCGACTTGCGTACCGTTGCTGAAGTCGTCACGCTGTGTCAAAGCTTTGACCAGTTACGCAAGCAGCGGATTCTGACATGCCAGCGGCCACAGCAGGTTGAGTCGCTCGCTGGGCTCACGCCTGCTCCTGACCCCTCGCTGCTACAGCAGATTAAAGACTTCGTGCGGGAAGAAGTGGCACGTCAACTTTCCTTTCTGCCGAGCGCTCACGACCGACCATCATATCTGACTCCAGCGCTCCGACATACAATTCAAGAGCAAGTTGCTGAGGCTCTTCCACAGGCTCATCCGTCACCGCCTGTCACGGTTCCGCTGACATACGCTGACGTTGTCGCCAGACCAAAACCTGTGGCGGCTCCGCTCACATATGCCGAAGCCGTCGCGAGACCGCCTCCTGTCGCGGCTCCAGTGACATATGCCGATGTCGTAGCAAGACCGCAGCCGCCAATCTATAGTGCGCCTCCGGTGCATTTGCGAGGGCCAGTGGCTTACCGACGACCTACTCCAAGGGTCAGCGATTCCTGGCGCACAACGGACAATCGGCCGATTTGCTTCTTTTGTGGTCTCCCAGGTCATGTAGCTCGGCATTGCCGCCGTCGTCTCCCGGACGCGGAAATTCCTCCCCAAGCTCCTGGGTACTGGCCCCCACCGAGTCAGTACTCTGTACCAGCTGCGCCGCCGCAAAGTCGTACTTCCTCGCCGGACCGTTCTACCCTCTCCAGCCGCCGGCCCTCTTCTCCACGACGCCGGTCTATTTCGCCTATGCGACGTCGCCCCACCGCTAACCAGGAGGAAAACTAGGCGCCGCAGTTCCTGAGGCGAGAACTGCGTCCACAACGAACTTCGAAAGGCCTCATCCGTCAGCCGCTAACCTCACTGAAATTTCCGTCGACGGCGTTTCTGTCATGGCGCTTGTCGACACTGGTGCTGCCGTTTCCGTCATGGACGCAAAGCTGTGTAGTTCTTTAAGAAAAGTAAGGACGCCAATTGCTGGACTCTCACTGCGCACCGCCAGCGCTCAGAACATCCAGCCGTCAGCAGCGTGTACCGCTCGCGTTGTAATCCAGGGGACCATTTATGCCGTCGAATTCGTCGTACTGCCCTGCTGTTCTCATGCTGTTATCCTGGGCTGGGATTTCCTATCGCGCCATGCTGCTATCATCGATTGTGCTCGAGCTGAAGTCGAGTTCTCTCACCTGCCCGAAGCTGTCTTGGACACTGCCCCTCCTGGTGCCTGTGTTAAGGCCCTAGTTGCCGAAGACATTGACCTGCCTCCCTGCTCTTCAGTCCTCGTACCCCTCTCTTGCGGCCCTCTTCGCGACGACACTGTCCTCTTCACTCCGTCCCCTATCTTTCTGCACCGCAAGTGTCTGCCTCTGCCATACGCTGTACTGACTATATCCGCTGGCCTCTCCGTACTGTTCGTGTCTAACCCATTCTCGTTCCCCAACGTCTTGCGCCTAGGTGAATGTCTCGGCACGGTACAACCATTCGCGTCTCTGCTCATCCGCGAAGAGACGGACGACGCGCCGCACCTCTCCATAGCCGCACTCAGCCCACCTACTGCTGCGCCCGATCCCTCCTCAACCGAAGCATTCCTTCGCTCCATCGACGACAACCTTCCAGCGCCGCAAAGGGCACAGCTTCTCACTTTACTTAATCAGTTTCGCTCATCATTTGACTCACATCAAAGTTCTTTGGGCCAAACTTCCACTGTCACCCATGCCATTGACACAGGTGACCACGCACCGCTGCGACAACGTCCCTATCGTGTGTCTGTCGCCGAGCGCCAAGTTATTGAAGACCAAGTCGACAAGATGCTCCAGAGCGGCGTCATTCAGCCCTCAAGCAGCCCATGGGCGTCGCCTGTGGTGCTCGTCAAAAAGAACAATGGCTCCATACGCTTCTGTGTAGATTACCGCCGCCTTAATAAGGTTACGCGCAAAGATGTCTATCCCCTCCCGCGCATAGACGACGCTCTGGACTCTTTGCAAGGGGCCGAACTCTTTTCATCTTTTGATTTGCGTTCCGGGTACTGGCAAGTTCCTATGAAAGAAGCCGATCGCCCCAAAACCGCCTTTGTGACACCGGATGGCTTGTATGAATTTACGGTGATGCCCTTCGGGCTTTGTAACGCCCCCGCGACTTTTGAGAGGATGATGGACACCATTTTGTGCGGACTTAAGTGGAAGACATGCCTTTGCTACCTCGACGACATTGTGGTCTTTTCCCCGGACTTTGACACCCACCTCTCCCGTTTGAAGCATGTCTTGACCTGCCTCTCTGACGCCGGCCTGCAGCTGAACTTAAAAAAATGCCGTTTTGCCGCTCGTCAATTAACCATCTTAGGTCATGTTGTCTCTAAGCAGGGCGTCAGTCCCGACCCAGCGAAACTTCGTGCTGTGGTTGACTTTCCCAAACCTACCTCCATCAAAGACCTGCGCAGCTTCCTGGGTTTGTGCTCATATTTCCGCCGGTTTATTCGCAACTTTGCGTCCATTGCTGCGCCTTTGACTCAACTGCTGTCTGGAAGTGCGGATTTATCACTGTGGTCTCCAGCGTGCGACGACGCATACACCACCTTGCGCCGTCTCCTCACGGCGCCGCCCATTCTGCGCCATTTCGACTCGGCCGCTCCTACCGAAGTTCACACGGACGCCAGCGGTGTTGGCCTCGGCGCTGTCCTCGCCCAACGAAAACCTGGCTTTGACGAATACGTCGTTGCTTATGCTAGCCGCACACTCACACCAGCAGAACGCAACTACTCCGTAACTGAAAAAGAGTGTTTGGCGATTGTATGGGCCCTCGCGAAGTTTCGACCGTACATTTATGGGCGCCCTTTTGACGTTGTGACAGACCACCATGCGCTCTGTTGGCTTTGCAACCTGAAAGACCCCTCCGGCCGCCTCGCTAGGTGGGCCCTTCGCTTGCAAGAATATGATATCCGCGTCGTGTATCGCACCGGCCGCAAGCATCAAGACGCCGATGCACTGTCACGCTGCCCCCTTCCAGCCGAGATCGCCAGCCTTTCCACCTCCGACGCTTCTCTGCCCTTGCTTCGCCTCAGCGACATGCCTTCAGCGCAACGCATGGATCCCTGGATCGCTTCCTTCTCGACTTTCTCGCCAACCCGACGGCTGCTTCACCGTCACGTGCGCTCCGCCGCCAAGCTGCCCATTTTGCGATCCGTGACACCCTACTTTATCGCCGCAACTACAACTTCGAAGGTCGCAAGTGGCTGCTCGTTATTCCACGTCACTTACGCTCGGAGATATGCGCATACTTCCATGCTGCCCCCACAGCGGTCACGCGGGCGTTTTCAAGACCTACACCCGCATACGGCTGCGCTACTACTGGCGCGGAATGTACACCTTTATCATGAAGTACGTGCGCGCATGCATTCCCTGCCAACGTCGCAAGACACCTCCCCATCGTTCTGCTGCTGAGCTGCAGCCGTTACCATGCCCTCCACGCCCGTTCGACCGCGTTGGCATTGATTTATACGGTCCGCTTCCATACACTGCAGACGGCAATCGTTGGGCTATAGTAGCGGTGGATCACCTTACACGATATGCCGAAACTGCTGCCCTTCCGGCTGCCACAGCGACGGACGTCGCCTCCTTCATTTGCACCGATTCATCCTTCGCCACGGTGCACCTCGTGAACTGCTCAGTGACCGAGGCCGCGTGTTCTTATCTGAGGTGGTGAAGGCGCTTCTCAAAGAGTGCAACACGATTCACCGAACTACCACCGCCTATCATCCGCAGACCAATGACCTCACTGAGCGATTTAACCGCACACTCGGAGACATGCTCTCCAAGTACGTCGCTTCTGACCACACGAATTGGGATCTCGTCCTTCCGTACGTTACTTATGCGTACAATACCGCTACGCAGTCTACCACCGGATTCTCTCCTTTCTTCCTACTTTATGGCCGCCAACCCTCTGCTACTATCGACACTATCCTCCCTTACGGCCCTGATGAATCCGAATATCGGCCTGTTTCCGACGCCGCGCAACACGCCGAAGCCTGCCGCCAAATTGCCCGGTCACTCACCACTGACACGCAGCATCGCCAGCGCTCCCGCCTCGACCAAGACCAAACCCCACCGAACTACACTTCTGGTGCACTTGTGTGGCTCTGGATCCCTTCAGGAACTCCCGGTCTCTCCTCAAAATTTCTTGCGAAGTACCATGGTCCCTACCGTGTGCTGGAGCGCACCTCTCCGTTAATTATATCGTGGAACCCCTCACGCCGTCTCCTGATCTCCGCCGCCGAGGACGGGAGACCGTTCATGTCCAGCGCCTCAAGCCCTACTACGACCCCGCCGTCTTGCCATCATCCTAAGTCGCCAGGATGGCTCCTCTTGTCCCCGGGGTGATTGTAAGGCTAAAGAAGAAGATGCGTCTGATGATTTGAAAAGACGAAGACGAGGTGACAGTGTTCTCGAGAGTTTTTGCCAGCGCTACGCTTGTGTGTCTTTTGCCGATCTGATCCCAGACTGCTGCCGTTGCCGTTCCCGTCGCCCCAGTACCTCGTAACAAATCCCCCGTTACAGTAAATACAACCCCAGTATTCTCATGGTCTGTACCTCTTTGACAGATCGTCCATTAACATAGACGTTTATTTGCGGGGGGGGGGGGGGGGATGTCGTGTTACGCCTACCTCTTTGTTTACGACGGATCACGAAGAGTTCGGATTTTTGCTCAGAACAAGTGAGGCCGGAATCCCATGCGCATGCCTCGATGATGTCCACTGCTGCTTGGAGTGTGTCTTTTATGTAGCCTTCGCATCCTTTGGTTACCCAAAGTGTGATGTCATCTGCATAGAACGTGTGATGTAGGTCTGGTATTTGTGCCAGTTTGGGGGGAATTTTGATGAGGGAGAGGTTAAAAAGGAAAGGGGACAGGACGGAGCCCTGTGGCGTTCCTTTACTTCCTAGTTTGATTGGGGCAGACTCTATTGTTCCGACCGTTATCACTGCTGTTCTGTTAGTGAGGAAGGATCGGATGTAGTTGTACGTCCTTTCTCCGGGGCTGATTTCTGACAAGTTTGTCAAGATGGCTTTGTGGGTGACGTTGTCGAAAGCTTTAACAAGGTCTAAACCCAATATTGCTTTCGTTCCTGTTCCCTCGTCAGCTTCAATTATGTCCTTGTTAAGCTGCAAGAGAATGTCCTGGGTAGATAGTTGGGCCCTGAATCCTAACATTGTTTCAGGTAGGAGGTTCATGTCCTCCGCATAGTTTTGGAGCCTATTGAGGATGACATGCTCCATGAGTTTGCCTAGGCATGTTGTTAATGAAATTGGGCGTAGATTCTCAGTGCTGAGTTTCTTACCCGCTTTAGGAATAAAAGTGATTTTCGCGTGTTTCCACTCTGGTGGTATGTTGCCTGCATGCCAGTATTTGTTCATAAGGTCTGTAACCGCCGCGATCGACGTTGCGTCTAAGTTCCTGAGAGTCTTATTTGTTACTTTGTCTGGTCCTGCCGCAGATGTTGTCCGCAGTTTTCCAATTGCGTACCAGACCTCTGCGTCTGTGATGTCTGCGTCTAAATTTGGATTAGGAGTCCCCCGGTAGTCTGGTTGTGTGGTACTATCATCCGTGTTTAGATAACGTTCTGCTAGCTC